>NW_020664770.1:163082-184145 GCF_002925995.2 Terrapene triunguis
TAGTCTTCAAGTGATCCATCCCCTGTCGCCCATTCCCAGCTTCTGGCAAACAGAGACTAGGGACACCACCCCTGCCCTTCCTGGCTAATAGCCATTGATGGACCTATCCTCCATGAATTTATCTAGTTCTTTTTTTGAACCCTCTTATAGTTTTGGCCTTCACAACATCCTCTGGCAAAGAGTTCCACAGGTTGACTGTGCGTTGTGTAAAGAAATACTTCCTTTTGTTTGTTTTAAACCTGCTGCCTAGTAATTTCATTGAGTGACCCCTAGTTCTTGTGTTATGAGAAGGAGTAAATAACACTTCCTTATTTACTTGCTCCACACCAGTCATGATTTTATAGACCTCTATCATATCCCCCCTTAGTTGTCTCTTTTCCAAGCTTAATAGTCCCAGTCTTTTTAATCTCTCCTCATATGGAAGCTGTTCCATCCCCATAATCATTTCAGTTGCCCTTTTCTGTACCTTTTCCAATTCCAATATATCTTTTTTGAGATGGGGCGTCCAGATCTGCACACAGTATTCAAGATGGGGACGTACCCTGGATTTATCTTGATCAGGGGTTCCCAAACTTGGTTCGTGGCTTGTTCAGGGTAAGCCCCTGGTGGGCCACGAGACACTTTGTTTACCTGAGTGTCTGCAGGTACAGCCGCTCGCAGTTCCCAGTGACTGTGGTTCGTTGTTCCCAGCCAATGGGAGCTGCGGGAAGTGGCGCGGGCTGGGCTGTTTGGCAGGCTTCCTGCATCTGATGTACTTAAATAAAATTGCCGTTGGTTTTTGTGTCTAGCTAGTTGCTGTTCGGATTCGTTTTTGACCTTATTATACGTTTACACTTGATTTGCCAGAGTTTTATGTTCCTTTCTATTTTACTTACTAGGATTTGACTTCCAATTTTTAAAGGATGCCTTTTTGCCTCTAACTGTCTCTTTTGCTCTGCTGTTTAGCCATGGTGGGATTTTTTCATCCTCTTACTGTTTTTATTCATTATTATTAGGGGTATACATTTAGTTTGAGGCTCTATATGGTATATCAGGAAACAATCACCCAATGGAGGAAGCATACTGTGCCCAGTATGGGGAGGAGCTGACCAGCCCTCTGTGGAGAAACCTAATTGCCTTCGATGATGAGATAACTGGCTCCGTGGATGAGGGGAAAGCATGGACGTGTTATTCCTTGACATTAGCAAAGCTTTTGATATGGTCTTCCACAGTATTCTTGCCAGCAACGTAAAGAAGTATGGTCTGGATGAATGGACTATAAGGTGGATAGAAAGCTGACTAGATCATCGGGCTCAATGGGTAGTGATCAATGGCTCCATGTCTAGTTGGCAGCCGGTATCAAGTGGAGTGCCCCAAGGGTCGGTCCTGGGGCCGGTTTTGTTCAATATCTTCATTAATGATCTGGAGGATGGCGTGGACTGCACTCTCAGCAAGTTTGCAGATGACACTAAACTGGGAGGAGTGGTAGATACGCTGGAGGGTAGGGATAGGATACAGAGGAACCTAGAAAAATTAGAGGACTGGGCCAAAAGAAATCTGATGAGGTTCAACAAGGACAAGTGCAGAGTCCTGCACTTAGGAAGGAAGAATCCCATGTACTGCTACAGGCTGGGGATCGACTAGCTAAGCAGCAGTTCTGCAGGAAAGGACCTAGGGGTTACAGTGGACGAGAAGCTGGATATGAGTCAACAGTGTGCGCTTGTTGCCAAGAAGGCTAATGGCATTTTGGGCTGTATAAATAGGAGCATTGCCAGCAGATCGAGGGAAGTGATTATTCCCCTCTATTCATCACTGGTAAGCCACACCTGGAGTATTGCGTCCAGTTTTGGTCCCCCCCCCCCCACTACAGAAGGGATGTGGACAAATTGGAGAGAGTCCAGCGGAGGGCAACAAAAATGATTAGGGGGCTGGAGCACATGAACTTATGAGGAGAGGCTGAGGGAACTGGGATTATTTAGTCTGCAGAAGAGAAGAATGAGGGGGGATTTAATAGCTGCTTTCAACTACCTGAAAGGAGGTTCCAAAGAGGATGGATCTAGGCTGTTCTCAGTGGTAGCAGATGACAGAGCAAGGAGCAGTGGTCTCAAGTTGCAGTGGGGGAGGTTTAGGTTGGACATTAGGAAAAACTTTTTCACTAGAAGGGTGGAATGGGTTACCTAGGGAGGTGGTGGAATCTCCTTCCTTAGAAGGTTTTTAAGGTCAGGCTTGACAAAGCCCTGGCTGGGATAATTTAGTTGGGGATTGGTCCTGCTTTGAGCAGGGAGTTGGACTAGATGACCTCCTGAGGTCCCTTCCAACCCTGATATTCTGATTCTATGATGAAATTCACAGTAGCTTCCCTGTGTAGAGAAGCCCTCAGACTCCAGATCTTCAAAGTTTAGATCCTCCTCAGTTTAGCCACTTGTCTGCACTGGTTCTTTACTCCATTCAAACCACTGAACACACATTCGTTCAATTTCAGCATGAACTGGCAATTTGAAGACACTGGGGCTGGTTGAAAACCAGGAGGGAAAATGTGAATGTAATTTCAGTTATCCCCTCCTCTGTTTTTTCACCAAAGATTGAAATGTCCATTGAATTTGAATTCAAACCCAGAGCTGCGGCCAAGGCCGTGTATTTCTGAGAGCCCATTTTCTTTGGAGTATGGGGAACCAGGATCATGGCTCGCGGAGAGGCAGGGAACTTGGAAGGTGGTGGGGGTGGCTAAGATGGCATGTCAGAGATGCTCAAGCTCCAGTAGCCACTAGGGTGGCCACCACCCAGCACGCCCCCTTTTCTGAGGTAGCTGGACACGACCAAGTGGTTTGGACATCCCAGCCTTTTATACTTCAGAGGTGACAACCCTAGCAGCCACAGCTTGGGAACCCCTGGCCTAGGGCATTGGCTGAGGTGGATGGGGAGCCGGGTCAACTGTGGCTGGGCGAGGGGGATAGATCCAGGGGGCTGGCTGAGGAAAGGGTCAGACCTGGCACAGGCAAGCCAAATTGAGAGAGGCCTGGCCATGTGTTGCTGGTGGGGTTACCCCAGGGGTCCAGCTGGCCAGGGAGGGGCAGGTCTGGCTGGGGACAGAGTGGGAGGAGGCTTGGCTGCTTTGAGGCTGACTGAGGTTGGGGGGACAGGTCTGGGGGGCTAGTTGAACAGGGTCAGGCCTGGCTGGGGATTGGGGATGAGTCAAACCAAGCTAGGAGAAGCCTAGCTGGTGCTGGCAGGGCAGGCTGGTCTGGTTGGCATGGAGATGGGGCAGACCTGCCTTCCCAGGGGTTGGAGGAGGGAGGGCAGGCCTGGCTGGTTGGGGTAGGGTTGTTGGGGGTCAGGCCTGGCTGGAGGCAAATGGCAGGCTAGGAGAGGATTGGGGAATGGGATGGGGCTGTTGGGGGGAAGGACAGTGGTAGTAGGGGAGCCTGGGGGATTGGGGACCTGGATGGCTGGTGAGCAGAGCAGACTGGATGGGTGGGGTGGGTTTGTTGGGCCTTTGATTCCTCCCTCGAGAGGAATAATTTTGTATTTGTTGCTTTTTTTTTTTTTTTTTTACAAGTTGCCAACCAAAAATCCAGAGAAATAATCACCCTGGCAGAGAGGAGCCCAGAGAGAAATGTACAGACAGGTAAATGGAGGCTGAGAGCGGGGCTGGGACCTGCCCAAAAGCCATAGAGGAGTCAGTGGCCCAGCTACAAATAGAACCCAGGAGTCCTGACTCCCAGGTCCTTCTGCTCTAACCACTAAATGCCACTCTACTCCCACAACTGAGGATAGACCCCAGGAGTCCTCACTCCCAGCCTTCCCTATTCTAATCAGTAAAGCCCTCTCCCCTCCCACAGCTGGGGATAGAACCCAGGAGTTCTGACTCCCAGTCCTTCTTCTTTAACTCATTTAAGCCCGAGCTGCTCCGCCTGCCTGGTGCACCTGCTGGGAAACAGGGGAAGCCCCATGCCCCAACCCCATTTCTCCAGGAGAAGCGTCAGGGGGTGGTGGAGGGGACTGCAGATGGAAGGGGTCGGGTGGGGAGGGGCCCCCACTTGCTCTAGTCAAGGGCCCCAGAAACCCCTAATCCACCTCTGACCGGAGGAGTCCTGATTCCCAGCCCCCTGCTGCTCTAACCACTCTCCCCTTGTAGAGCTGGGGACAGAACCCAGGAGTCCTGATGCCCAGCCCCCTTGCTCTAATCACTAGACCCCACACTCCCCCCAGAGCCGTGTGGACAGAACCCAGGAGTCCTGATGCCCAGCCCCCTTGCTCTAATCACTAGACCCCACACTCCCCCCAGAGTCGTGTGGACAGAACCCAGGAGTCCTGATTCCCAGCCCCCCGTTCTAACCACTAAAGCCCACTCCCCGCCCAGAGCAGGGGAGAGAACCCAGGAGTCCTGCCCGTAGCTAGCCACTAGATAGCGCTGTGCTGTCTGTTGCTGCAGGACGCAGACAAGCTTTCCCCTCTCCTCCCTCTTCCTCGGCTTCCTGCCTGGCGATTGGCATCTGCTCCCGGCTCCCTCCATTCGCTGCGGTGCAGAGCCCCCCCTGCCCGGCGCGCCCCTAGGGCCCTGGCCCCGAGGGAGAGGCGGAGGAATCGGGGGTCCCTGCAGCCCTTGGTGGGTTTGCAGTTGCAGCCATGGAGGGCGCGGCCGGGCCGGGCCGCAGCCTGCAGGACGAGCTGACCTGCCCCGTGTGCCTGGAGTACCTGCGGGACCCGGTCATGGTCTCGGACTGCGGGCACAATTTCTGCCGCGCCTGCGTCACCAAGTGCTGGGAGGACTCGGAGCGCAGCCTGTGCTGCCCCCAGTGCCGGGAGCCGGTCCCCCACCGCCTCTTCCGGCCCAACCGGCAGCTGGCCAACATCGTGGAGATCGTCAAGCATTTCGGGGCGCAGGCGGCTGCCGGGCCGGGGGCGGCCGGTGGGGGGGTGTGCGAGCGGCACGGGGAAGCCCTGAAGCTCTTCTGCCAGGAGGACCAGAAGCCCGTCTGTCTGGTTTGCCACCTGTCCTGGGACCACCGAGCCCACCGGGTGGTGCCCATAGAAGAGGCTGCCCGGGGCTGTAAGGTAGGAAAAGGCGCCGGTGCATCGGTGCTGGAACTAGGGGTGTGTCCGCACCCCCTGGCTTGAAGCGGTTTCCAGCCGGGGTTCTCAACCGTTTTCTTTCCGAGGCCCCCTCCAACATGCTAGAAAAACTCCATGGTCTACCTGTGTCACAACAAATCTTTTTCTGCATATAAAGGCCAGGGCAGGCATTAGGGGGTAGCAAGCAGGGCGGTTGTTGGAGGCCCCGTGCCACAGGGGGCCCCGCAAAGCTCCATTGCTCAGGCTTCAGCATCAGCCCCAGGTGGCGGAGCTCGGGGCCCTGGGCTTCATCTTTCTTTCCTGGGCCCCAGTGAGTCTAATGCCAGCCCTGCTTGGTGGACCTCCTGAAACCTGCTTGTGGCCCCCCAGGGGGTCCCGGGCCCCTGGTTGGGAACTGCTGGTATCTGGGTTTACAGTTTGGTTCAGTGGCTCTCAGCACTCCCCACTATACAAGTTGTTCCAGCTCCGCTGAGCTGGTGTGTTGCTAGGGTTGCTAACCCTCCGGCATGGTCCTGGACTCTCCAGGAATTAAAGATGAATCTTTAATTCAAGATTCTGGCATACGATGAAACGTCCAGGGATACATCCCACCAAAATTGGCAGCCCTATAGAGGCAAAATCATGGGGTGTGGCTTTGCCTGGGAGAAGCCTCTCTTGGGTGGCTTGCACAGGCCAGGGTGGGTTTTATCTTCTGCAAGGTAATCCTGTATTAAGGAGGAATCTAAATCGGGTATTAAGGAAGCATGTCAGGCCTGCGTCTGGCTGAAGGAAAAAGGCTGCTCTGATTATTTTCCTTCTTTCCTCTAATCAGCTTTCTTTGGATCTCCTGAGCTTGGAGTCATGTGGGTAGTTCTCTGAAAACATCCACTAAAATGTGCAGCGGCAGTCAAAAAAGCAAACAGACTGTTGGGAATCATTAAGAAAGGGGTAGATAATAAGACAGCAGATATCCTGTTGTCTCTGTATAAATCCATGGTATGCCCACATCTTGAATACTGCGTGCAGAGGTGGTCGCCACATCTCAAAAAAGATATATTGGAATGGGAAAAGATTCAGGAAAGGGCAACAAAAATTATTAGGGGTATGGAACAGCTTCCATAGGAGGGGAGATTAATCAGACTGGGACTTTTCAGCTTGGAAAAGAGACAACTATGGGTGTATATGATGGAGGTCTATACAATTGTGACGGGTGTGGAGAAAGTAAAGAAGGAAGCGTTATTTATTCCTTCTCATAACCAGGGCCAGCTCCAGAGTTTTTGCCGCCCCAAGCGTCAAACAAACAAACAAACAAAAAAAAGCCACGATCGCTCTATTGTCACCGCTTCATTCTTCGGCGGCAATTTGGCGGTGGGTCCTTCCCTCCGAGAGGGACCAAGGGACCCACCACCAAATTGCTGCCGAAGAGCCAGATGTGCCGCCCCTTTCCGTTGGCCACCCCAGGCGCCTGCTTGCTGCGCTGGTGCCTGGAGCCGGCCCTGCTCATAACATAAGAACTAGGGGTCACCAAATCAAAGTAATAGGCAGCAGGTTTAAAACAAACAAAAGGAAGTATTTCTTCACACAATGCACAAACTGTGGAACTCTTTGCCAGAGGATGTTGTGAAGGCCAAGACTATAAAAGGGTTAAAAAAAGGAACTAGATAAGTTCATGGAGGATAGGTCCCACCAATGGTTATTAGCCAGGATGGGCAGGGACGGAGTCCCTAGCCTCTGTTTGCCAGAAGCTGGGAATGGGCGATGGGATGGCTCACTTGATGATCATCTGTTCTGTTCATTCCCTCTGGGGCATCTGGCATTGGCCACTGTCAGAAGACAGGATACTGGGCTAGGTGGACTTTTGGTCTGACCCAGGCTGGCCGTTCTTATGTTCCTGTATGTACTAACTTGGTGCTGTCCTTTTAATTGCAAGTCGTAAATCAAGATTGAATGCCTCTTCTCAAAAGAGTTGCTCTACCTCAGCCAAGAAGCCCTGGGCTTGACGTAGCAATTGCTAGGTGAAATTCTCTGGCAGGTGTTTATGCCAGAGGCCAGTTTGGATCATCAGAAAGGTTCTTTCTGGCCTTTGAAAACTTGCTACGTAACATGATTCATATTTTAACTGCCATGCTGCCCCCCCCCACCCCTGCAGTGCAGACAGTGACATAAAACAAACACAATCAAATTTATTGCAGGCCTTTGTAACTGAGACAGGCTCCTACTGTGGGGTGAGACCTAAATGCTAGCCCCAAAGCCTGGATTTGAAGCAGATTTTAATGAGAATTTGAGGGGATCTCTGGAGCTGGGGATTTCAGATGGGGAGGGGAAGGTTAGAGAAAAGATTTAGAAAACCTGATCTGAGAGGAAAGGTTAAAAATCTGGACGTGTTGTCTTGGGAAAAGAAGAGTGGGGGAAAAACCTAATAAGTTTTCAGATCGGTTAAGGGCTGTTATAAAGAGGGCAGTGATCATTTGTTCTCCATGTCCACAGAAGGCAGGACAAGAAGCAGTGGGCTTAATCTGCGGAAAAGGGAGATTTCGGTTAGATATTAGGAAAACTTTTTAACTGTCAGCAGGGCTTTGGAGTGGAGCCTGGAGCCAGAGCGCGGAGCAGCTCCGGAGCAGTGGAGCTGCAGGTTTTTGCCTGAAGCTGGAGCGGAGCTGGAGCACAGCTCCAAAGCCCTGTCAGGGTAGTTTAGCTCTGGAATAGGCTTCCCAAAGGAAGTTTTGAAATCCCCACCATTGGAGGGCTTGGACAACACCTGTCAGGGATGGTCTAGGTTTACTTGGTCCTGCCTTAGTGCGGTGGGGATGAGATGAATTCTTGAGGTCCCTGCCAGCCCTACATTGCTATGATTCTATGTCTAGTGGTTTGAGGGGAGGGGGGCAATGTTTGGGTCCAGTTGTGGGAGGTGCGGAGCCGGACGTAGGGGTGTTCTGAGCTGGGGGGATCGGTTTGGGCGTCGTGTTGGAATGACTTCGGATATGTCAGTAGGGGCTGGGAGATTTGGAGGCAGCGGCTGGGAGCTAATTTTGGGGCAGTATTTTTGCTGCCGTGTCTGGGGATGTTCAGAGCTGGGGTTTTAAGGGATGCGTAGATTTGGACTAGGTTTTTAAAGTAGTTTGGAGGAGCTAGAACTTGGTTGTTTGGGGCAGGATAGATTTTTTTGGTATGTCATGACGGAATTTCTGTCCGGGAGGTAAAAGGAAGAGGGCTCCTCTACTTCCAATTGTGCCTGGGTGTTTTTGTCCCTCTTCCTTCCCCTCTCCCCCGGTTGAAGCTCCATTTGTTCTATTGCCCCCTCTGCTCACATCTGCATGGTTGAGCATGAAGTGTAGCTAAGAAACAGTCTCAGGGAGGGCTAAATCTTGCCCTCAGACATGCGAGTGAGCAGTCCCAATGGCTCCTAGTATGTGTTTTCGGCAGAATTTGTGCCTGGGTTTGTTGGCCTATATAAAGGATAAAGAATAACAAGGTCGGCATTTTAACAGCATTCTATAAATCAGTGAGATGCCCTCACCTGGGATACTGTATTCAGTTCTGGTCAAGGATAAAGCAGTAACAGAAGGGGTTTACAGATGGGCAAAGAGCATGATCTGGGCTCTGGAGAGACTTGTGAATGGGCAGGGACTGGCAGTGCTGGGACTGCTCAGTTTAGAGAGGAGATAAACAAGAGGGGGAGAGGATATAGGTGTCGGCAAGAGTGAATGGAGTAGAGAAGGGAGATTAGGAGACAGGGTGAGTAGAGTTTCCCCAATACAGAACAAGGGGACATTCAATGAAATTGAAAGGTAGCCAGTTTTAAAACTGATCAGAGGAACTACTTGTTCACATTACATGCAATTAGCCAGTGGAACTCATTGCCACAAGATATAATTGAGCAGAAGTCAATACAGGACTGGATATTTATATGAATACTTCTTGCATAGATTGTTCTTTATTTGTACTGCCCTTTGTTTTGAGTTATAATAGTAAGGATTAAAAGTGCAAGACCCAAATTTTCAAGTCCAAGAGTGATTATGAATTGCCTCTCCTTTGCCAACAAGGGACACCTTGGAATGACATGATTTTTCAGAGGACAAGCACTCAGTCTTCCTGAAAATCAGGGCCCTTTAATCTTCTGAAACTGAGCACCCCCCAAAAAAGTTGACTCCCAGGATGACTAGTCACTCCTCAAACTATGGATCCAAGAGCACTGGAAGGGACATATACACTCGTGCTTCAGTGTTCCTTCCTAAATCTCTATGAGCTAGAATAACGTTTGCCTGGGGGCAGATTAGCCCATAATTCCCTGCTGCAGGGTTTATCGCACCTTCTTGTGAAAAAACTGGTGTTGGAGCCTGGAGATGGGCTCCTGGTCTGACCCAGACTGGCAATTCCTGTGTTCCTAAGTTTGGGAACTTTGTGGTGAAACCCTCCTAACAAAGATCCTTCTTGCTTCTTCCAGGAAGCACCGCAAGAGCACCTGGCTGGTCTGAGAAAAGACAGAGAAGAAGCCAAAGCCAACGAGGAGAAGAGAAGTGAGGAGCTGCTGGTATGTGCCCTGAGCCGTCCCCCACCCCAGGTTTGCCTGGGATCAGAGTGCCCTGAGTAACAAAGCAAACACAGGGCCTGTTTCTCTGTAGCCTCTGAGGGTGATGGGGGGAGAGAGAACATGGGCTGGCTGGCTGGCTAGAGAGTTTGGACAAGTGCAGGTGGACAAGGTTTTGAGAAAAATCCCTGCTGTTGCTGTTAGCAAAGGTGCAGATGCCCTTGCTTATGCTGCTGTCATTGTGTGCTTGTGGGGCTTGGAGCTGGGCTGTGGCTTGATGTCTCTAAGAACTGCCCATCTGCAGAGCTCAGCAGCCATATTGTTCTCGGGGCTGCTGGAAATCGTCACAGAGGAGGCGCGCATGCCCTGCTACCCCTCTCATAGCCTCTTTGCTTTGGTTCCTTCTCCGTGCCCTTTCCCCCTCCCTTTCCTCTTCCCTCACCAGGATGAGGAATTGGTCATCTGGCCAGACTCCAGGTCACCTCCCTCTCCAGGGCTGGGCTTCTGGGGAAAGGTGAGGGCATCTGGTCTCTCCTGAACTCTGCCCACTCACAATCTCCAAATGAAATCCCATTTGCAGTGGATGGGGCATATCTTCATAGTAGGATCAACCCTCTCCCTTGTCACCTATTGTGGTCAGCGGTAAAATGTTGATCAAGGATGACTTCTAGCTTGTCATCCGTAGGCTTCAGAGTTAACACGGTTTCAATACATGGTGACAGTTCATGTCTCTGAGAGAGATTGTTTCAGGCTGTTTGCAGACACAAGTAACCCTTACTACGTCATTCACATTTTCAGTTATTTCTTTGCCACTGTCAGGGCAAAAAAAAAAAACAAAAAGAAACTGAAAAAAAAAAAAATAGAAACTGAACCTCAGATTTTGGGGCACAAGATGCAGAGACCAGGGAAAAGTAACAGGTCACTGAGCTACTGCTAAAGGGCTTGATCCTGCCCTGAGGATCCTGCTCTGTCCTTTCTCTTTAAAGAAGTCCCCCCTTCAGCTGAGAGGCTACTTATGATTTTCCGTCTGTTACCGAGCTACCCTCTCTGTAATTGCAGAAACAGACAGAAGCCGAGAGACAGAAGATCCTCTCTGAGTGTAAGGAGCTGCGTGGGTTCCTGGAGGAGAAGGAGCAGTTCCTGCTGTCCCGGCTGGAAGCGCTTGATGGAGACATTGCTCAGAGAAGGGATGAGAGTGTCTCTAAACTCTCAGAAGAAATCTCCCACATTGATAAACTGATCACTGAGAAGGGAGAAGAGACGGGGCAGCAGCCGGTGAGCCAGTCCCTGCAGGTGAGACATATCATAAGGTTACTATCATTATCTTCCATCTCGCTGATTAGAGGGAGGCAGAAAATGAGGCATGGAACAAAGCAAGTTGGTTGCAGCGCTGGGTCTAAAATCCAGGAGTTCTGACTCCCAGATACCCCATCTATAGACCCGGCTCCTCTCCCAGAGTTTGAAGTAGAACCCAGGAGTCCTGATCCACTGCAAACTCCTTCACTCGACTGGGATGTGTCTGTTCTGATCCATTCCCTGTCTGAGTCCAGGATTCAGAGTTCACAACATAATTGACAAATACATTATCTAGATGCTACCTGGAGCCAGTCAACCCCTCCCCCCTCCCCCCCTTTAGATTTGTATTTTTTTAATCATCTCATTTTCACAGTAAGGAATACTTTTTTTTAAAATGCATTTGTTTTGGTCCATTTTGTTCCATGGCCGGATTTTGATCTTAAAGGCTTCAAAAACTGTTACAAAAAAGGAAACAATTGAGATTTCTTGCATTAAAAACATCTATGAAGTTTCAAAGTTGGGTACTTAAAAAATAAAATCATGGGGTAAATTTCAGCCAGCGCTCATGTTAATAGCTCAGTGGGACAAATTGTGCTCTCAAGTGGGACGGGTTGGTGTAAATCTACTGAGTCAATCTAGCTTGACACTGGTGTGAATCAAATCTGAATGCGGCCCCTGTTCACATAGGTCTGGTCTGCACCTAAAAAATAGATCGACCTGCCTACATCGCTCAGGGCTGTGAAAAATTTCGCACCCTGTGTGACGTAGTTAGTCGACCCAATCCCCACTATAGATGCAGTTGGGTGGATGGAAGAATTCTTCTATCAACTTAGCTACCATCTCGCAGGGAGATGGATTACCTGCAGCGACAGGAGGACACCTTCTGTTGATGTAGGAAGTGTCTACGCTACAGTGCTTCTGCTGCAGTGCCAGAGCTGGGCTGCTGTAGTGTAGACAATTCCTCTCAGTCATCTGGAATCCCTCTGCAAACATAGATGAGTTTAGCTTCAAAGCTAGAAGGGCAATACTAGCCTTGCTCTACAGATAGGGAAAGTGAGGCAGGAAAGGACTGACTTTCCCAACAAGCCAGTGGCAGGACAAAGAGTTGGAGCCAGGAGTCCAGCACTGTAACCTCCCCCTGCCCCCCCTAGCTCATCCTTCTGCACCACTTGAGCTCCCTGTTTAGCAGGACAGGGAGACTTGGGGGGATGGGGCTCTCACTACCAAGGCAGAAAATCTTTTCTTCTTGTAAAGTGCATGGGGAGATGCTTTCCTCCATGGCCACTTCACAGCTGACCATTCCTGAGGCTGCTGAGAGCAAACATCCCAGCTGGAAGGAGACAGAAGTAGCAGCTGCTCTCTGAACGGGAGCCTGTGTGTCAGACTCCAGTGGGAACTCCCCTGCAGGACCAAGAGGCCTCCCCAGTCTGGGACATGTTCACTGACTGCCTCTTCTTTCTCCTCCTCTCTAGGGTGGTGGTGGCAGCAGGATCAGGTAAGTCCTGGGCTCCATCTCCCTCCCCTTCATGCTCAGCTCGGCTTGGAAATGGCACTGAATATGCAGCCACGGAGTGCAACACGCTGACGCGTGATCGTGTGTCCCACTAGCAGCTGCCATAGCAAGGAGAGGAGGGGCTAGCTGCTGCGTGACAGCCAATGGGATTACTCCTTTAGCTTCTGTGGTAGGGGCTTTGTCTTTTGGTGTTAGAGAGCCCAGGTTCTAACCCAGCTGGAGACCTGCGCTGTCTATGGTCCTAGTGGTTTACGTGAGATACGTAAACTGGATCTGGATCTCTGTCTCCTTTCTTTCCACATAACCCTGGGATTGGTGCCCCTTGTTACTAGAGTAGCCCAGCGCGAGAGAACTGGGCTAGTGGGAATCCAGAGAACTCCCAAACGGGTCTCCATTCCTGCCTCCCCAAGTCCTGTTCCAGTCCATTCGGAGCATGGGGTTGTAGTCACATGACTCACAACAACTGGGATTGTCTTGCAAAGCTCAGATCCAAACTGGCCTGAGAGCTCCCAAGATTTCTGGGGCGGGGCCTCAAGCCTGTTTCTAACCCTTCCTCCTCCTCTCTCTCCAGCAGCGAGAACTGGACGTTTCAGAAGCCGGAGCCTGCATTTGCGGAGCTGGAAAAAAGACTCAGGAGTTTCTCTCAGAAAAGCGCCGTCCTGAAGGAAGTCCTGCTGGAGTTCAAAGGTGAATGGAAGCATCTGTGTCTTCTCTGCTCATAGCTGCCGTAATATTGGGGAGGGCTGTTACGTCAGTAGCTTACCTGGTCTCTCAGTGCCTAACTTCTATCAGTCGGTCTTACCTGTGGCTGTGCCAGTGGTCTCTGTCTTGCCACCCTGTAATTTTAAAAGCCGCTACTAGGCTAAAGCAGCAGCAACCCCGTGGTTAAGGTTGCAGCATGTGGTCCTCAAAATCACTTCACGTCTCCTCCAGCGACCCCCCTCCCACACCACATATATGCTCGGTCGACACGTGCTGCTCTTTCTCTGAGGGCTTGTTTTATAGCAAGAGTTGGAAGAATTGGGTGTGTAGCATGTCTCTCATTCCTTGCAGTGGAAGGCACTGCTCTGAGTTGGGTTGTGAGGACCTGATGACACTGTCTTGCAAGGGATAGGAGCCTTTCCCCTTCACTGGGCATTTCCTAGCTCTGAGTGGTGTCTATAATGAAGCCTTAGACCAGTGGTTATCAACCCACAGCCCATGGGTGGCTTATGGCCCAATTGGCACACAGTTGTGGCCTATGGGACAGCCTCAGGGCCATACAGGTAGTATATATATTGTGTGGATGCAGCCCACATAATACATAGGGCTTGTCTTAAATCGGCGCCACTGTGATTGATGCAGCAGCATCGATTTAGTGGATCTGGTGGAGATGCAATAAGTTGATGGCCGAGCACTCTCCCGTCAACTTCAGTACTCCACCTCCCCAAGAAGCGGAAGCTACGTTGACGGGAGAGCGTTTCCTGTCGACATTACACAGTGCTGTAAGTCGATCTAAGCTACGTTGACTTAAGTTACTTAACTTGCGTAACATAGATCGACTTACCTTGCTCGTGGAGACCAGGCCATAGAGAGCCACATATGCGGCCCACAATGATAAACCGGTTGAGAACCACTGCCTTAGACACGGGATATTAAGCGTTGATTGAAACTCTTCAAACAATGGCCTTGGTGCTAAAATGGAAACTTCTTCATCTTCCAGTGTAATGGAAGAACTTGTTTCCCATTCCCTACACCCGGTTCAGTGGCAGAAGGAAAGCTTTCGTGGATTTTGTTTCACTTTTTCAACCTGCTCTAGATGCTTATCCCCAGGAAAGCCAGGGCTCAATTCTCTCTCCTTTCATTCCCCTAGAAAATCTGCGCTTCGAGCTGGAGAACGACACAGGTAAGCCTCCGCCTCCCTCCGCTGACTTCTTCCAGCATCCCAGGAACTGACGTTAACCCTGCTGCTGTGGCAGTAATAGTGCAGGAGTAGGCCTGGCGACTCGCCCCCTGGTGTGATGGCTGAAGGGAATTCAGCCCAAATCTCCCCTCAGTGTTTTGTTTTCCTTTTGGATAAGGAAACGGAATGCTGACGGCTGCGAAGTCAGGTGAGACAAACACGTGTTGCGTTTCCTCAGCAGACCCCCCTGCTTTCTAGTGCACTGTCCTGAATTCCTGTTTTCTCGAAGGCAAATGCAGTTTGGAAGCTGTAAGAGCATGCAGTGTCTCTGGGCCCAGAGACTTCCCCTTTTCTCTGAAGCTTCCTACATCTCTCAGGCCATTGCCCGGCAGCATAGATAGTGCCACAGCTTAAAAGAGGGAAGATCTGGTGGTGTAAGGGGCTGTCCCCCGGGATGAGCTCTGCTGTTAAATCCCTGTCTCCCTCTCTCTAGCCGATATATCTCTAGACCTGGACACTGCAAACCCCTACCTGGTGCTGTCCGAGGATAAGCGCAGCGTGAGGCTGAGGAGCGCCCCGCAGGACGTGCCGGCCAGCCCCAAGAGATTCGATTACTCCTTCTCTGTTCTGGGGGCCGAGGGCTTCACCTCGGGGAGGCACTACTGGGAGGTGGAAGTGGGGGACGGGGACAGCTGGGCTGTGGGGGCTGCCAGGGAGTCGGTGAGGAGGAAGGAGAAGATCGACTTCACGCCCGAGGAGGGGATCTGGGCGGTGGGGCTGAATTGGAAGGGCAAGAACTGGGACCAATACCAGGCTTTCACCTCCCCTGAGACTCCCCTGTCCCTCTGTGAGAGGCCCAGGAAGATCGGGGTCTACCTGGACTACGAAGGAGGGTGGGTGGCGTTCTACAACGCTGATAACATGGCCCCCATCTTCACCTTCACGGCCGCCTTCGCGGAGAAAATCTTCCCTTTCTTCTGGCTCTTCTACGTTGGCTCCTCCCTCACACTTTGCAACTGATGCGCCTGGCCCAGTTTGCTCTTTAAGGGGACCTGCAAAGGGTGGGGGTCCTGCCCCTCTGTTCTATGTTGTTGTTGTTTTTTGCTGCTTTCTGAAGTATAGAGCGAGCCTAAAAGGTTGAAATGAACTTTTCCCCCCAAACTTTTCTCTTCTCATTAACTAGAAATTCAGAGCTTGTCTACCCTGGAAAACATTATGGCCCGCTGGGAATCTCAGCTTAGATGCTGAGGAGCACAAGTTGTATTGCCTTTCAGTGAGACTTGTGCTCCTAAGTGATTTTTTTAGGTGGTTTTTGAACAACACCCCCCACCAGTCTGTCCTGGAAGACTATAGCCCACTGGAGACCTGGCAGCTATACCAAAGAGCCTGCTTGAGATGAAGTGAATTATTTTATTCAGGCAGGTTAATTTTTTTTTAAACACCCCACTCACTCAATTGCCCCACACACACTTGGGAGAAAAGCTCTCTTTGTTAATGATTCACCACTCCCACCTGCTCATTTGAGCACCCGATCCACATCTCTGAGACCTCCAGTGAGTCTGCCAGAGAAGACCAGACTCGATTCTCCTGATGTCTCAGTGGTAAATCAAGCTGCATGGGGAAGAAGGCATAATCAGCTGGGCCTTTTTTATTTTTTTATTTTTGCACTTTGCAGGTCACCTTTTGCAAATGTAACTGCTCCAATTCCCTCTCCCTTTCCTCCCCAGCCTTAGCAATAGGACGCTTTATCTCATAACACGTTACCCCTTCTCCTGGCCACTAGCACGTAACAGAGTAAAACCTGCTTCCCCTTCTGTTGCTTTCCCTATGTTGTCAAATACCTAGTGAGCGTTATAGGGTTGCCCTTGATGTTGGTGTTTTGGGGCCATATTGAGGCTGCGGGAAGCCCAGGGCCCTCGGTTTGGCTCAGGCTTGTCGGGCATGAGCTGTAGCCGACCTGAGGGGTGTGGGGGGGTGGACTGTAATTACCTGCTGATCCACTAGTGAATGGAGCCAGCTTGTCTAGAGGCCACGTTCTGGAGTTGCATGTGAGATAAGCAAGGGCAGTTGAACCCAGAGGGTTCCCATTGAGCCCAGTGGGGTTGGATGATGTTTTTGAGTTACACTAGCACAACTGCAAGTTACAGCAGTCTGGAGTGACTCCAGTGTCAATTGAGAGCAGACTCCAGGAGTCAGTCCAGATTTGATTCCAACCCTAAACCCCACTGATTTCAGGAGTTACCCTGGTTTAACACAGATTCAACAGGGTAAAGTTAACCAGAGGGTTTTCCATCTGCTTGTATCTAACTCCAGCCTAGCATTCATGCTAGCCTCTGTAACCCCGTCAGTGCTGTGCGTCTCTGAACCGTTGCTCTGTTTCGTAGGAAAATAAAATTCACTGTGCAAATAGAAAAAGCTCCTGTGGTGTTGAGTATTTTGCTGCTGCCTGCCTGCAATACAGCCTTATGCAGGCAACAGAGCTGCCCCAAACAGGAGCCTCCCTCATCCAGCTGCTTTCATGACTGGTTTAAGGGCACTGAGGGGGCTAGAATCCAGCTTTCCACATCTGGTGCCTTCCTGAGTGCATAACACGATGGCTCCTCCTGCTGCCCATCCCAATGCCAGGTAAGCGGAGTAAGTTTCCACGCCTGGCTGAGGCCTTGTCTGCGATGGGACGTAGCTGCACACTTCTAGTACCGATGAGGTTCGGCGTAGCGTGGCATTGCTTGTGCCCACCTGAGACTCAAACAGATGGTGCATGGGCAAGTGCTGGCACTGGTGTGACCACTAGCAGGGGCAGCAGCCATGGGGGGCAGACAAGGCTGCAGCAAAGGGAGCATCTAGCTTCCTCTTCTCAAGACTGTCGGGGGCATAAACTGAGCCATGTGACTGAGTGGGGAGCAACAGAGTGCCTGTGGGTGCCATATAATAGTGGGCACCAGCGTTCCTTCTAATTTTTCCCACGCATGTGCGGAATGAATTTATGTGCAGTGGGGTGGGGCCAAGGGGTTCAGAGTGTGGGAGGGGGCTCAGGGCTGGAGTGCGGGGAGATGAGGGGTTTGGGGTGCAGGCTGCCCCAGGGCTACAGCAGGGAGAGAGGACTCTCCCCAGCTTTCTCTCCCTGCAGCAGCACCTGGGCTGCGGGGGAGAGGCACCTCTCCCCTGGCTGCAGCAGGCCTGGGCTGGGGAAGAAGCATCTCTCCACTCCGCGGCACTTAAGAGGCTGCTGTGTGGCCATGCAGCTTAGAGGGAACTTAACTGGGCACTCCTCCTGTGGGGAGCAGACACGGACCATCCTGCTCTGAGTGTGTGCCCTGGGGGAGGGGGGGGAGAGATATCTAGTTAGCCTGTAAGAGCTTTGAGGCTGGCACATGCTCAGTGCAGACAGAATCTTGCCAGCATTTAGCTGCAAAACTCTTCAAGGCACTTCTACTGAGCATGTGCGAGCTGTTTGGCAGCTTGTAGCTGTGGCAGATTTGGGTGGATTTTTTTTTTTTATAGGGGTGGCAAAAAGCTGGGTCCAGACATGAGGATGACCCACCCCCACCAAATTTCAAGTCCCTGCTCCACAGCATGCAGGTATTACACCATCTCGGTGAAACTTTTACCTGGCTCAAAAATGAGGAAGCCCTTGGAGTTGAAACTCTCAAAAATAGATCAAGCCTCTCGAGCTGAGGCCACCCCCCACCATAAGTGCTGACAGGCTGAACGGTTAGCATGGCAAAGTTAAACCATAGAGACAAGGGCTTCCTGGACCAATCTAGTAGCATGGGTACTGCTGGTACACACTTTCTGGCAGGAATTTTATTCGACGCCTGCTGGGGCGTAGATGGTACTCTAATACAAACAGCAATGGCCTTCCGGGCACAAGGCGGCTCGCTGACAATCCCCTCCCCAGTGGCAGCTCAGCGGGCGGCTGTGCCAATCAAGGCTTCGTCTGGAAGTTGCTAGGCCAGGCAGAGCCAGAGCATCACTTTCAGGTCAGGACTGGCTGCTGCTGGCTCCTGACCGATGAGCCAGATGCTGGCTGGCGCTCACCCCGTCCAAACTGCAGCAAGGCCGAGGTAGAAATCCTCCCCGCCGTGGCTTTTCTGATGGGCGGCCAGGTGCGCCCTCTCCTGGAAGCCTTTCCCGCACAGGGGGCACTTGTAGGGCTGCTGGCCTGCGTGGACGCTCTGGTGGTTCCTGAGGTCTGAGCTGCGGCCGAAGCCGATGCCGCACTGGGGGCAGTGGAAGGGCCGGTCACCGGTGTGACTCCGCCGGTGGAGGATGAGGTCTGGGTGCTGGGCAAAGCCCTTCCCGCAGTCGGCGCAGTGGTAAGGGGCGTCTCCGAGGTGGCTGCCCTGGTGGGCCAGGAGGTGGGAGCGCTGGCTGAAGCTTTCCCCGCACTTGAAGCAGGTGTGCCGTTTCTCCTCCATGTGGCTGTACCGGTGCATTTCCAGCTGGCCCGGCCACTTGAAGCCCTGGCCGCACTCGGGGCACTTGTAGCGATCGTCCTGCAGGTGGGTGCGCTGGTGGTTGACCAGGACGGAGCGCTTGCGGAAGCGCCGCCCGCACTTGGGGCACTGGTGGGGCCACTCCCCCATGTGGCTCTTGCGGTGGGCGGCCAAGTCGCAGCGGCGCAGGAACCCCTCCCCACAGTCAGGGCAGGGGAAGGGGATCTCCCCGGTGTGGGAGCGCCGGTGGACGGACAGGTCACAGCGCCGCAGGAAGCCCCGCCAGCAGTCGGGGCAGGGGAAGGGTTTCTCCAGAGCGTGCAGCCGCTGGTGGCGCAGGAGGTGAGCATGGTCAACGAAGATCTTCCCGCACTCGGGGCATGGCCACTGCTGCTGCTGCTCCGGCTGGAGGCTCAGCAGGACCTGGATGTATTTGTGGCCCACGCTGCCTCCCCCGGGGGAAGTGGGCTGGGCTCCCTCCTGCCCTTCCAACCCGCCCCAGCTCGCACAGACGTCCTCCTGCTCACGACTCCCTTCGCATTTTATTGATGACGTAAGGTGTGGCTCCCCCTGCGTCGGCATCCAGGACGCGTTCCCTTCGGATTTCACGGACGGCATCCTGCGCAGCTCCACTTGCGGGGGACCCTGGTGCTGAGCATTTTCACGGGCTGGACCCTCACCTGCTGGGACAGAGAGAGAATCCAGACAGGAAACCTCAGAGAAGGGAATGTGTAGGGGGGAAAACAAACCACAGTAACAGCTGGGGACATGGAAAAAAGAATTAAGATCCTGCCCAAACTCTTCCCCAAAGGACAGAGAGGAGGGGACCAGTTCTGCCTCCACCCCATCTGAAGACTAAAGGGCAACGGAAGCTACTGCCAGGTGTCAGGAAGGGGTGGGCACAGAGGCGCTGACTTTCTAATTGGCGGCGGAGGGGGCTGCTCCATCCCAGGCCCCACCCCCTTCCCTGAGCCTGCTCCGTCCTCGCTCCTCCCTCCCAGTGCCTCCTGTCCGCCCTGAACAGCTGATCCGTGGTGGGCAGAAGGTGCTGGGGGGAGGGGGAGGAGCTGATCGGCGGGGCCTGCCGGTGGGTGCTGAGCACTCACGGAGTTCAGCGCCTATGTGTCGGCACTCGGGCGAAGGAAGCTACTGCCAGGTGTCAGTCAGGAATGGGTGGGAAGCCAGTCTGATGGTTGCCGTGACAGCTGAGGATAACCCTGCTCTGGGAGGGAGGAGGTGGAACTGGGGCGGGGGCGTCAGCAGGCCAGCTGTTTCCTTTCCTTGCCGATGGTATGTGTCAGTAGAGCGGGTTCCTCACCTGCACAGGCGCCCTGCGGGCTCTCCTTCTCCTCAGAGCCATGGAGATTGGGGACCCATGGCTCGCCCTCCCCTTTCAACGGGGAAATCACATCAGGCTTGGAAACCGGAAATCCTGCGCAAGGGAAAGAAACTGAGTGAGAGGAGGGGAAGTCGTGGAATATTTCTTACAAAGAGTGTTCCATGATTTTTAACCCCAGTTCATTTTAAAGCAGTAAAATCCCAGGGCCAGCTCCCCAAAATCTCCGCACATTCTGCTACAGGTGGAAACCTCTCTCTGCTGGAAACACAGAGCCAGACACTCATCAGCAAAGCGGTTCCTGTAGTGTATGGAAACCAACTTCGTGTCCTAGAAAGTGGAAAGTCCACCTTGGATCCACTTCTTACTGACGGAGAGGGGCCCAGTGATAGAGAGTCACAGGGACGCTGGGACCAGTGGGATTCAGCACAGGAAGGGATGGGAAGGAGTTGGGGTATCACCCAATGCAGCAGTTCAAGGGCTTTATGGGTCAGCAAAGCACATTTTGTGGAATGAAGCCATCAATGAGCTTGTGAAATCAGGAACCAAATCCCCACAATCCCTTCCCCAGAGGACAGAGACAAGAAGTCCCATCCTGCCTTCACACCCATCTGAACACTCAAGGGCAAGGGAGGACAGTGGGGTGGGAGCTACTGTCAGGGTTGGTTGGAAGCCTGGAGTGACATCTGCCACGAGGGTCTGACTCCTACTGGGGACAATCGTGACCTGTGTGGGATGAGGTAGAACTGGGGGAGCACACGAGGCGTTTGGAAGACTCCCAGCTGTTCCTTTCATTGGCTGGGGGGGTGTGTTAGTTTAATCAATTCCTCACCTATGCAGGCACCGCTCAAGCTCCCCCTTTCCTCGGAACCCTGGGGATCTGAGACCCACGGCTCTTCCCCTCGCTCCAGCCGGGAGATTACGTCGGGTTTGGGAATAAGAAATCCTGCTGAGGGGGGAAGAACATGGTGGGATGGGGGTGAATGAATGGTCT
Organism: Terrapene triunguis; assembly: GCF_002925995.2. NCBI lineage: Eukaryota > Metazoa > Chordata > Testudines > Emydidae > Terrapene > Terrapene triunguis. Next base: position 184,099 of record NW_020664770.1, read on the forward strand.
GTGGAATGTTTGTTACAAAGAAAGTTCCATGACATAACCCGGCCCCT
>NW_020664770.1:184155-243026 GCF_002925995.2 Terrapene triunguis
AGAGACGGTGCAGGGAAGGTTTGGGAGGAGAGAGGAATGCAGAGTGATAAGGCCCCGAGGAAGGGAACTAAATCCTCATTCAGGGTATAAACCAACCTCTAACAGGCCAGAGGAAGGGGGCTAGGAAGAAACTATAAACAAGTTGTTCCATAACTGTCCAATAGGGGGTCTCTTGCCCCTTCTATGAAGCACCTGATACCGGTTACTGAGGGATAAAGGGCTAGATGGACCCTGGTCTGATCTGTTCTGGCAGTTTCTGTGTTCCAGCCCTTGTTCCTCCACAGCTGGGGGACACCCACAAACACCCCTCTCCTCGGGACCTCCAGGCTGGACCACTGCCCCATGCCTAACATGGGGCTGCATTTGAAAGCTTCACAGAAGTCAGGATACACCTGCCAACTAGGTCAGCAGTGTGAACAGCATAGGATGCCTGCCCTGGCTCCCAATTCACTCCCAGGACAGATGTGGATCTGAAAAGTTCTCCATGGAACTTGGGCCCTCGTCACTAAAAAGACCTGTCTCTCTCCCCATGAACAGCAGGGACACGCTGGGTGCTTTCACTAAGGCCACATACTCACTTCAAGCATCACCGAGCCAGTGACCTGGTTGGTTACAACACAGTTAAAAGACCTAGCAAAGAGGAGACCTATCCACGTTCCTGGAACTTAATGAAAGCCTTGCAGGGCCCTGGGACTCAGTGACCCACCCTTGTCCCTGTAACTGATTTAAATCTCTGAACCGTCCAAGGCCTCAGCCTGGTTTTAGGGTAGATGCTTAGTCCTCAAGCTGCAGTTTGATGGGGCCTGGGATGCCCATGATGGGAACATTTGGGTGTTGGGGTCTGGCATTCCTCTTCAACTCATTTCTCCTCTTGACTCGAAAGGGCCTGAATCTGCTGACTGATGCTCAGGGCCTGGTGTCAGGCTCCTGTACTGTCCAGGGGTGGGGGCGAATGTAGGGGGATAGGGACTAGTTTAGAGGAGGGTGGTTATTATTACAGGATCCCTATCATTACTGTGGATGGAGCTAAGACTCATGGGTTGCTCGTTTGCTTAACAGAGTCCAGCGGATCCCCTTCAGATAGGGAGGGGGTGGTATGGGGTGGAGGAAGGGCTATCTGAACTTGTATTTCCAATGTACAGGGGGAGCTGGCTAGCCTGTACTCTGGGCTGGGAGTGCTATGGGGGATTTAGAGTCAACAGGGGCACAAGAAATCAAGGGCCAGTGGAGAGAGGGAGGAGAAATCCCAGTTTTGGCTGGACAGGAGAAGGCTGTGGGGCCCTGGGAAAGGGAAGGCTGGTCAGTTGCATCCATTGTGCCACCCTATGCTTGCATAGGGGTCCGGAATCAGGGGGGTCCTGCTCACTCCCTCACCTGCGTCAGTGTCAGAGCTTCCTGCTCCTAGCTCTCCGCCGTGGTCCATGCTGCTGGTGGATGATGGAGCTGCCATTCTCTCCACCACCCCACTGTTCCCAAGGAGGTTGGGCTCCACCTTAACCATCGTCCCAGAGGAGTCCTGGGCAAGCGCTGCCCTGCGGAGTGAGCGCCTGCGGCTGGTAACTGGGGAAGGTGGTGGGCTAGGCCCTGAGCTGGCCCCTCTTTCTTTCTTGCGCCGGGAAGCAGCTTTGCCGGGCTGTGAACTACCTCCCGGTGGGACACAGCCCTGCTCTTCCGGTGCAGGGGGGCCCCAGGAGAAGGTGTGTCCAGCCATGCACTCCCACACTAGACTCCCTGGGGCCCCCTTGTCGCCTGGTGAGGGGGTCTTCACATTGGGGATAAAGCTGCACTCCTGGCTGTGAACATGAGACAGGACGACCAGGCGCTGCAGGGCATCCGTGGGGAGAGCGCTGGGATCTGAGCCACCCTGCCCTGACGGGGGAGAGAGGGAAACCACATGTAAACCAGTGTGCCCCTAGCACCATATAACCTGTCACCCCCGCCTATAACCGAAGCACCCACAGGGGACACTGCACCATCCCAACATTTACCCCAACCTCTCCATATAATCCTACCCCTCTGGGGGAGCCACAGCACCATCCCCTCCTCCCCCATTACCCAACTTCCTGGTCGTGTGACTCTAAATACTCCTGTATTCATATACTGCACACTACTGGAATAACTTTTGTACAACATATGCCGTATGAGGTATCATTTGAAAACTAATAACTCACTGATCATTAATATTCTTGCGTGATGTATGGACGCAATGTGCGTTAAGAGTTATGGATATAGACTAGAATTGTGACTAAAGTATGTTTAAATGAGACATGTCAGGGGAGTTGTAAACAGGTCTGCCCTAGACAAAGGAATGTGTTTGCTTCTCTGACCAGGCTGTCAGGGAGAGACAATGAAGGTCCATTTACATATCAAATACCCAAAGCTATCAAGCTAACAAGTGGGGGAAGAGACAGCATGGGGTCTATGCCCCAACAAGAGAGAGAAACTTGGTCTGGGTTTTACTTTTCAAAAAAAATATTGCCAAGTTTACTGGTCTCTAAAGATGGGGGTGGGGGTGTTTGAACCTCAAGTGATAAGCAATTGAATCAACTGATTGTATACAATATTACTGTATTATAAAAGTGCATAGGGTGAGGTCTTTTCTGAAAGCTAGTAACACACTGGTAAACTAGTAATATCATTGTGAAATGTATGTATAAACACAATATGAGAAAATATGGATACTTAATGATATCATGCTTTAAAGTCTGTGGTCAAACAGGGAGAAACAGGCCCCCACCCAGACAGGAGCCAAGGTAGCTATCTGTTTCCAGTAAAATTAAGCAAGGTGTGACCAAAAACAATGGAAGCCCTATTTACATAGAAATCAGCAGGGGGATGGGAAGTCCACAGGACAGAAAGAACAGCATGAGGTCACTCTGCCTCTTGAGACAAAATCATTGAACTTTGGAAGATATAAGCAAAGAGAGAAGCCATGTCTGGCATCCATCATTAGACAGACACAAGGGAACAGAACTCTTACAAGCTGAGAAAGATGGGCCCTTCAACCAAGGGAGGGGTTGAAGTCTCTGGAAACTGAATATAGGCGAGAAACCTGCTTAGGCAAAGATCTTTCACCTAGGGAGACAAGGAAAGCCAACATCTTATATTTCTGTGGAAGGTCCTGACCGAGGGAAAGTGAACCACAGCTGTGAAGAAGGAAGCTTGGTGAGAAAAAACATTTTGAACAAAGCCTGTACCTTGCTGGATTCAGTTTTAGACTTTTCAATCCGTGTTTTCACTTTTATTTGTGTGTTTCCCTTTCTAACTTTATTCCTTTCACTTGGTATCACTTAACCTATGTCCTGCTAATAAACTTCTTTGATTTTTATTATAAACCAACTCAGTGCTGTTTGCAGGGAAAGGTGTATTTATCCTGGTTAATAAACTGTGATGTACTTTTGACTCTTCAAAGGAACAAGCTGACCATATTATTTCTCTGAACTGTCCAGGAGAGGGCTGGACATTGCAGAGCACATGGTTTTGGGAAAATTCGGGACTGGGAGAGTGTTGGGCTCAACTTGCTGGTTGTAACCAAGACTGGTGGAAGCCAGAGTAGGGCTGTAGGCTCGCTGCTGGGGTCAGAGCTGCGGAACCCAGGCTGTCTAGCACACAGACACTCAGGGTGTAACCTGCATACTTGTAGGCTGGCTGTGAGCATCCCAGGCTGTGGGCTATAGCAGCAAAGCACTGTACAGGACCCAGGGCTGCAGGGCAAGCAGTGACACAACCCCTTACTGGTCTGGATCACACCCCAACACCCTTTGACAGTGGTGTAGTCGAAATAAGATTTATACACAGCTTGCTATTTTAACTGAGGTTTGCACTCCAAGCACTAGTAGAATAGTTTTAAGTATTTTTCAAGTGAAAAGGCTGGGGAGAGTCAAAGAAAGGTTACAGTTTTATTGTTTTCTGTTTATTTCAGGGAAGGAAATAGAACAAAGGAAAGCATAAAGATGAGTCGCAAGCAGAAAAGGCAGTAGGAGAAAAGAAGCAGATACTGAGCGCACCAAGAAGCAATCAAAAGAGCTGTACGCACAGTGAGGTCTGTTAGCAGCTCATCAGAAGCAAACGGAGCTAGTCGTCATGCTGCACTGATATGCCATAAGGAAGGATGGGGCACCTGCTTCAAACCAGGGGCCAGAGGGGGTCCCTTTTTCTCCTACAGAGCATGCTTGTAGGGTGACTGCGCGCATCCCAGGCTGTGCACTGCAAAGCATAGGCACAGAGTTCTGCTGGCACCGGTGGGTGCTCAACCCCGCTCTGCCCCCGGCCCCGCCCCGACTCCACCCCTTCCCCAAAGTTCCCGCCCCAACTCTGCCCCTTCCCTGCCCCTATTCGACTCCTTCCCCAAATCCCCGCCCCGGCCCCGCCTCCTTCCCTGAGCCCGCCCATGTTCCCGCTCCTCCCCCCTCCCTCCTGAAGCTTGTTACTCCACGAAACAGCTGTTCTGCGGCAGCAAGCACTGGGAGGTAGGCGGTGGAGCGGGGATGCGGGCGTGCTCGGGGAGAAGGCAGAGGTGAGGTGGGGTGGGGAGCTTGGCTGCCGGTGGGTGCAGAGCACCCACTAATTTTTCCCCGTGAGTACTCCAGCCGCGGAGCACCCACGGAGTCAGCGCCTATGCTGCAAAGCACTGTAGGACACCCAGGGTTGCAGGGAAAGTGGGACACAACCTCTTACTGGTCTGGATTGCACTCCGAACTCCATGACAGGGGGCCACAGCTCCACTTCCACACAACCCAGTACCCCTGCAGGCCACAGCAATATCCCCTTAATTAACTCTAACCCCCTGTGATGGGATGTACAAACCCTACGCTGGGGAACAGAGGGTTAAGGAGTAGCTCTGGGCCCTGGAGGCTCAGCCCAGCTTCATCTGCTGGGTGTGCTCACAATGGACGTGGAGCTTGAAAGGGCACTGCGCAGCCTGGGTGGTCAGTGCAAGGGAGCAGACCTTCCCTGGTAACTCCTGCAGGGATACAGCAGGCGTTCCATGCTGCCTGAAGCAGACCTCAATATAGAGCTGCAGGCCACCATCAGAGAGATACAGTGAGGGTGAGGAACCTCTGGACCCCTTTCAGTTGAGTACGTGTTGCAAGTCAATAACCAGGCCCCTATTGGGCCTCTGGAGAGGCAGGGGGTACCATAGGAAGAAACCTAGGGAGCAGACTTAGTGATTCCGTTGAACTACCAGCCCCAAGGCCCTGGGTCAGAACCAAGTGGAGCGGTGGGCCTAGGTTCCCCCGCTGCCAACCCACAGACTTGAGCCACTAGGCGCTACTGCCAAACCACAGACTTGAGCCACAAGGGGTATAGAGAGTCAGTGCCACAAACACAAGGCGATCCCCCCCATCATGCCCACTCATATAACACAGCACCACTGGGGCTGAAGCACAGTCAACCCCCACCATGTAATCCTTCTCCCTGACATGACTGTCACTAAAGGGGGGATCCCCCCACTGCACCTTCCTTTTTAGAAGGACACTCAAAGCTGCATACCCTTCCCCCCAAGGAGAAGTGCATGCAAAGTCACAGAGACCCCATTTAGGCAGGAGAGGTGCCTACCTGCACTCAGCACGCAGCCCTGGGAAGTATACCTGCAGCAGAGAGAGGTGGGGACAGAAGGTGAGAGACTGAGTGAACAGCAAGGGGCAGAGAGGGAACCCTGAAAACACAGCTCCTGCACCCCCTGGCTGAGCCCATCCACTTGGAAGAGAAAAGGGAACCTGCTCCATGACCTCCATCACCCCACCCCAAAATCTCAACCACCATACGGGACAGGCATCAAGGTCAGACGCCAATTAGGGTGCAATGGGGGAAATCAGGGGAAAGGACATACTGGAGCTTGTCAGGGAAATTGGGGGGGGGGGGGGGGGCTTGGGACAGGAGGAACCTGTGAGGATCTGGGAGGGAAATGGGGGCTGTGAGGAGGGTGGGCCCTGTTAGGGGAAGGTGTGGGGGAGGTGGGCTGTGAAAGAAATCAAGGGTCTCCTATGTCCATTCTACAGAGCCCCTGCCACTTCTCCCTCCTCCCACAGGACCTATCTCCCATACCCTGGCACTTGCTGTGGGACCAGTACTCCCATCCCTCCCTCTCCAGTCACTCCTCACCTGTCGATCAGGTACTTGGCCAGCTGGGAGTGCAGGGAGAAGCCCAGCTGCTCCTTGAGCTGGCACCACTGCTCCAGGTGGCCCCCGATGCGGATGCGGCACTTGCTGCGCCGGGCGTCCAGCTCCTTGCGCTTCTGTTTGCGGATGCACTCAGAGGCCCGTTGGCGGCCCTGCCGCCTCTGCTCCATCCTCCCACCAAGGATGCTGCCTGCCTGGGAGCGGGGAGAGAGAGACTAGGGCATGAGCTGCAAACCCCTCAGGGCCACACAGAGGGAGTGGTGCTGAGATCCTGTCTGTGGTGCTGTGGGAGGCACACTGAGACAGATACAGGGAGCGGTGAGCCCAACTAGGACATTACTGGGGGTGAGGAAAGCATCTGAGAACCCAACTAGTGAAGACTGTACCCACCAAAAGAAATAGTGTGTGGGGTGAGGGACCAAACAAGGTAGAGGGACGTCTCAGTAGAGATCGGTCAGTCAGGAGAAGGCAAGGGGAATATCCCAGGAAGAAATGGGTCTAGGGGGCGGGGGAAGGAAAAGGGACTATCACATCATTAGGGTGGAGGGGGATAAGGGGTGTGGGGGACAGGCCTCCCAGAGAGATTCTCAAAGGCCTCTTCCCTCTCCTGCTGTATTAGTTTGTCTAAAAGTAATCAGTTTAATCAATAACACCCAACCCCTTCCTCACCAAAGGACTAAATCGATCTATACATTCATTGTGCACTGCCCTTTACTTGCTGCTCCCCCAATGCATCCCTGGGACCCACTGTGCCCTGCCCTTCTCACCACATGGGGACAGTAGTACCCAATGCCCCACTCCAGCCTGCCCCAGTAACATCCCCTGAACAAACTCAGGGCCAGGCCAGTCACCACCTCGGCTACCCAGGAACCATACAGCCCTAGAGCTACCACCCCACACTGCCTGCCCTCCCCCAACCATGGCCCCTCAGCCCGGCCCCTCCCACCAAAGCCCCTCCTCAGCTCCGCCCCCCACCCTTGTCCCCCCACCATAGCCCCGCCCCTACTCCTTAGACCATCTCTGCCCCTCCAATTACAGTCCCTCCCCTTTTCCTCAACCCCACCCATCACCATAGTCCCTCCAATATTCATCAGCCCCATCCCTGCCCCTCCCCAGACCCACCCCTGGTCCTCCAACATAGCCCCTCCTCAGCTCCACCCACCATCCCTGTCCCTACCACCATAGCTCCTCCCATTTTCCTCAACCCGGCCCCTCCCCCATCATAGCCCCTCTTCCCCAGACTCCCCCGTCCCTACCACCATAGCCCCGCCCCTTTCCCTCAACCCCGCCTCTGCCCCATCAGAGCCCTGCTCCTGCCCACTTCCACGAGGGGCCCTCTCCCCCACGGCCCGGATCACCCTCCCCTTCCCTCAAGCTGCGCTTCCAGCCAGGCGCCTCTGGCCAATTAGAGCGAGGCGCGCGGCAGGAGCGGCAGTTGTGCGGGGAGAGGTGCGTGCGCGCGGTAATCCCCCTTTGCTCTCCCCCTCCCCAACTGCATCTTGCGTTTTTTCCGCCGCGGTACCTTAAAGTGGGCCCGTCGGGGCAGAGCGCGGGATGGGGGCAGCACCGGGTCCCGCTCCGTACCCCCGAGCCCGAAGCCCCCCACCCCTTTCCCCGAGCTTACCCCGAGGAGGGGAGGGCCCACCCTGGGGCCGTGTCCCCTTTAAGAGACAGACCCCTCCTCCCCCATCGCTTACACAGCGCTGGCTGAGACCGTGACAAGATGGCGGCGCACCCCCAACTCCACAAGTTCGGGAGGAGCGCGCATGCGCCGCGGATACCCTCCGGCCGATAGAGGGAGAGTGTGGCCCGGTGCATCACGGAAAATGGAGTCCTGCGCGCAGGGACTGACGGGATTTGGAGTCTCCGGCTGTGTGTGTGTGAGTGAGAGAGAGACACACACATTGTCCCTCTCACTCGCTATTGCAGTATGCTTGATGTGCAAGGGCAGGGCTTTGGGGTGTTTCTGAGGAGGTAGGCATGGGGTAGGCTCTGTCTCCTCAGACAGAACAGAATGTAAGAGCCTGCCTGCTTAGTGAATTGTTCCCATTGTCTTTGTGAATTCCCCCAGGAGTGTAAAAACAGGTGTAAACATTTTAAGGCTCCTTTACTTTGCCAGAGTGGTGTAAAGGACAGTACGGCCTTATAAATGCTTATGGTGCTTTAGTGATTAGAACTGGTCTAAATTTTTGGACTGAAAAAATTTCCTATCAGAATGTGCTCCATGAACTGTTTGCTACTGACCTTTCTGGAGATGGTTAGTAGCCAATATAAATTGAGTTTGATTCCTCAGCGCTCACTTGCTTTTCAGTTGCCTATGATGTAACATTGAGCATATGAACTTTATGTATTTGTTGACTAATAACTAGAAGTAAAGGGTCAAACCTACATTACTATTAGACAAAGGGGTTTGGCAATTTCCTCCAATGCTCCCCACTCCTATTCTCCATAAATTGTATTGTAGTTGAAATAAATTACCTATATTATGGAAACCAGCATGATTATACTGCATTATTTTGACAAATAAAACATGCAGAATTTTTAATTTTTTGGCAAAGAATTCCCCCAGGAATATTAAGTACCTTCCTGAACTAAGGCCTTAAAGAGCCCGGAAATGCAGCTCAATGGCCCGTTTGGGGAGGATTTTCTGGTCTCAAAAAGGAAATGAAACTATAGCTTGGTCTGTATCTAAAACTTAAAGGGGCGTTGCTACGTCAGCCAAAAAAACAAAAACAAACCCCATGCCTCACTGCTGTACTTACACCTTTCCCCATAGCCCCTCTCTTCAGTGGAGCGAGAGGCTGGTTGTGGTGCTGGCTTGTAAAGGAAAAGAGGTCAGATTGCATCTTCGTTCTGCCATGGGCTTTCTGAGTGCCCTTGGGCAAGTCGCTTAGCTTTTCTGTGTCTTGGTTCCCCATCGGAAAGTGGGGATAATAGCACAGCCCTGCCTCACAGCAGTGTGGTGAGAATAGGTAGATGAAAGATTGTGAAGCGCTTGGAGGTTTACTGATGAAATGCCTCTCTAAGAAATAGACATTATGGTAACAAGGTCTTGGTTTCCATGTCCTTTTCAGGAGCCTGACCCTTTGACCTTCAGAGAAGCCTCAGTGAGGTCCCAGGAAGGGGTGGGGTGATGCAGAAGAGACAGCTATCCCCCGCCCACTGCCACCAATCCTTCTGTACAGAGCAGGCAAGCATAAATGGCTCTCTCTGAGTATGTCTACTCTCGAATTGCAGATGTAGCTTAGGCCTTGTCTAGACTAGAAAAATTCTACTGATGTAGCAAGCAAAAGCACCATGCCAGTATAAGCTGTGTAAACTAGGAGGGTCCTCCAAGACAGTTATGTTAGCAAACCTTTTCTAGTGTAGACAAAGCCTAAGGCTCCAATCCTGTAATTGGATGATACATTTTACGGCCAGAAGGGACCATTATGATCATCTAGACTGTGAACAAACATGTATTGTTGTCTTTTGAGGGTAGTAGGATTGGCTTGGAACCCTGGTTGTTTGAGGGAGGTTTTGAGAGGAGAAGTCAGTTCAGGATGCTCTGGTTTTGGGAGATCAGGGGAGACTGAAGCTGGTGCCTCTGCTGTTTCTTTTCGGGGAAGGGAATAGTTGATGGTGGAAAGGGGCATCTTGTGCGTTTCATAATTTCAAAGGCTTAAAGAAGGATCATTACTATGGGAAATTAAAATAATTTTATAATTGAGCTTCTCTAAGGGCAGCTGTGATTGGCTAAAAATCACATCTGAAGAGGACTGCCAGAGGGCATGATGTCATAGAACGGATGACATATCACACTTGGTTTTGCTGGGAAAGGATGTAGCTTTCCATTGGTTAGCATCTGATCAATCAGAAAGTGAGGTGTGTTGGTTTTTTTCCCCCCTTCTGCCAAGGTTTTCAAAGGGCCAGGGGTCTGGCAAGGTTAGTTCATAGTTCTGCTTGATAAGATGAACCAAGCCAAGGCAAGCCAGACTTCATCTGACCAGGCTAGAAAGTAACACAGGAAAAGAAAGGCCAGAAAGACCAGGCAAGCAAATTGCTTGAACACTGTCAGCTGGTGACATGAGTGAGAGTATGAATTCTGGTGAGACCTCCAAGCACTTCAAGGCCAAGGTGTCCTATTCATCCAGGACCGGGCTGCTGTTCCCTGTTAGCCACATGGATAGGATGCTCTGCAGAGGAAACTTTGCAAAGGGTATTGGAGCCACAGCCTTGGTTTATGTGGCTGCAGTTCTTGAATACCTGATCTTCAACATTGTGGATAGGGCTGGCTACATCACCAAACACCACAATAGGCATCAGATTTCCCCATGGCACCTGAAACTCGCTATCCGAAATGATTTTGAGCTCAACAAGCTGCTGGGTAGGGTCACCAATTATCAGCGTGGGGATGCAGCCAACAACAAGTCTCTGCTTTTCCAGCCCAAAAAAACCAAGGACAGGAAATCCTCCAGAAGAAGGACTGTTCCACCTCCCATCCCTGCTGAGTGAGGACTGAGCAAAAGGGAAGGAATCGACTTGATTGCTAATCACTTTTCCAACCCAACAACTGTGATGTAATAAAAGAGGTTAAAGTGCCCTGTCTGACTTTGTGAATTCCTTTTCTCTGTTGTTCATCTAAGGTTGTAAGGGGTAACTCAGGAATTTAGGAAGCTGCACAGATACTGTGATATGAAAGCCTTGATAGATATAATATAAGCATTTAATAAAAATAGACATGCTCAGAATGGCTTAAGACTGTTAGAAGTGGTTATCGTAGATTTATTATTCTGCAGGTATTTCTCCAATTGTCTGAACATTAGGTCCATTTTTCTAGGCTGTGGAGCTGCTTTGGATCAAGTTCTTGGTGAAGACCGGGAGAACAAACTCCCCAGGGGAGCAGTAAATCCAGATACAAAAATAAGAGGGAGCCTGTGAGCTAAATTTTCAAAAGGGACCAGTGTTTTTCAGTGCTGTAGGTTTTGGTTGCCCAGTTTGAGATATCCTAAATGAGCTTGAATTCCAGGAGAGTGCTGAGCACCCGATTCCTGAAAATCAGGTCTCTTTACATTGTCCAAAGCTGGGCATCCAAAAATTGATGTACTCAAACTTACTGTCCATAAGAACATAAGGATGGCCATACTAGGTCAGACCAAAGGTCCATCTAACCAAGTATCTTGTCTTCTGACAGTGACCATTGCCAGGTGCTTCAGATGGATGAACAGAACAGGTAATGGTCAAGTGATCCATCCCCTGTTGCCCATTCCCAGCTTCTCAAAATTTATACCTATGGGTCTGTTTTTCTCTCACTGGTGTAAAATTTGGTATAACTCCATTGTTTTCAAATGATTAGATAGCTGGGAGTTTGAAATAAACAATGACCACCTTTATATTAGCAAGCTGAGATGAGTAATAATCAGAGGCAACCCGTGCCTGCTGATAGTGGGGAGGCGAGGGGTGGAGTGAGGGCAGCCAGCTTCAGTAGTGTTACTGAGCATGCCCAGTCTGTGTGAGCATGCTCAGTCCAAGCCAAGCAGCAAATCTGGGGGGGGGGGGGGCGCCTTCCCCCCCCCCCCCCCCCAGCATCCCCTCTGGTAATAATGCTTCAAAAAAATGAAATGTATCAAGTCATGGGGCTCCAATCCTGGTTGGGATCTCTAGATGCTACTATAATAATAATGATAAATAATTTAGTTATTAAAATGCATTTAAACTCAAAGATGGTAATTACAGAAATATGATGATAAATCTACAGGATAGAATGGTTTGTGTGACAGTTTAAAAAAAATAAATTATTCTCACAATGATCACCATGACTACCCCAAAATAATTATAGAATAAATTATTATTAACATTATTTGTAAAGCACAGCCCTGTTGAGATGCTCAGCATACTGTGTAACCTAATGTTGGTAGTCCAACGCTGGCAATGATGATGATAAATAACCTTATAACCATATGGAAATACATTAAAACATAATATCCCTCCTCCCAATTAAAAATTTTAACCAGTCTAGGGGTCCAGTGCTGACCCTGCAAATGCTTACTACCAAGTACTTACTCCCATGAATTAATCCCTTGGAAGTCAATGGGCCTTCTTGAAGTAGTAAGTGTGACAGTTATGGCAATATCCAGCAGTATCCTGGACAAACCTGATTGAATTAAGTTTTAAGTATTTTAGGAGTTCAGTGTATTAAGAAAGCAAATGTTTCTGTGCTATTGTGGGATTGCATGGAACTTCTTTAGAAGGAAGATCAGATTAAAGCAATCTTGGGGGAGTGGTGTGAGCTTTGAATGACGACGTTGACCAATGTAGCGGGCATAAATGATCTTTTGGGACACTACATGTGAAATGGAATTCCTGGGAAGTATATGGGAGAAGGGAATTGCAAACTTCCACCTACAGGTTCAGCTTTTGAAGCTTTGCATTCCGGAGGGGGACGGGGGACCTTATTTCTGCTGATCCCCTGTTACATGAGGACAGTCCAAAGACAAACTGTATGGCAGAGTAGCTGATTTAGGGTTATGTCTACACTTAAAATGCTACAGCAGCACAGCTGCAGTGCAGTAGTGCTTCAGTGTAGACACTCACTACAAAAATGGGAGGGGTTCTCCTGTCACTGTAGTTAACCCACTTCCCAAGAGGCAGTAGTTAGGTCAATGGAAGAATTCTTCCATTGACATAACGCTGTCTAGACTTGGGGTTAGGATGGCATAGCCATATCTCTCAGGGTTTCAAACCCATACTCCTGAGAGATATTGCTGTGTTGAGGTAAATTTCCAGTGTGACCAGCCCTCGCTTATGAGGGTGCTTGTTCTGAGCTAACAGCTGTTATGAACTCGTGACCACAGAAACTCCCCTGGGTGGGTTTTGAAGGACAGTTCACTGGCCAGAACCCTTGTTGGAATTGCAGTGAGCTCGGGTCAACTTATTAGCATGTTGTAGGTTCTATTGTTGTTCTGAATAGGTTTTCTCTGTAATGCTTTTACCTTAAGAATAAATGTGCTTGCTTAGAAAGAGCTATACAGTAGCTTCACTGTGGCAATTACACTGTTTACTGTCGCTGAGAAGAAAAGTAAAGCAGGTCATCTTAGGCAGCCTGACTTTGCTGGGAGCTATGCAATCTGGAAATACCCTGGTAGGAGGGAGAGAGATGCAGGTCTCCACTCAGAGAGGGGTGATGGCTTAGGAGCCAGGAGCCTAAGTGGACCACAAGGGGGAATACAGGTGCTGTTGCGCTGAACTATAACAGTAAGCACTGTGCTTAGTAGCAAGTGACTGCAGGATCCAACTTTTTAAGAGGTAAAAGGGATACAGGGGAAAGTAACGAATAGGAGGAAAACTAAAAAGGTTCTGTGAATAACACATTCAAAATGAGGTTATTTTGAAAAATTGGGAGAGGTGGACTGAGAGCTAGTTTTGCGTGTTAGGAGCCAGCACTGCAAATGGATAATCTTCAGCCAATCAAACACTTGATGGTTAGCATCCCTGTCTGAGATCACAGGACAAGGCCCCAGGGAGGAGTTATTAAACATGGCCAGAGTGTATACCAGTTAGACCTATTAAAAATCCTAGCATCTATGGTCAATATTGAACCAGTCCATCAAAGTCACTCCATCACTTCGCAGGCAGGTACTGTGAAGAAGGCAAGAAGGTGACAATTTATCTCTGTCCTTCTGTTTTGATTTGAGGATTGCTTTTTAAGGAGTGGTTTGACTTCACGGCCTGAGCATGGAAGTTTTAGTTCATTGTAGGTGTTTGTAAAATAGGTGATAGAGATCCAACACAAAAGATGAGGACTCATCATATTTCCTTCCATCAGAGCAGGGCCAAGAGTTTTATCCCAAGAGACTTTTATGTATCACTCTTTTAAGTCCATTTTCTTAACACTGATTAAAAATGGTTTACCAACCAAAGCTAAGAAAATGCACTTCAAGCTACCATTGCCTCATGGGAATGGAAGTTCAGTAAAGATTCCCACACAATCCTAAGAATCTGAACTATTGAGATGAAGGGTGTGTACAGGGAGATCTTGGCGGACTAGCAAAATACGTGGACCACTGGCGATAACTGGAATATTAATTATCATACTGATTGCCAAAAGCAGCTAAATCAGTAGGTCTTAACAGGCCTCTGCAATGGCCTTAGGATAACTAAGCAAGCAGCCAGCAGGGGTGGTGGGGGTGGAGGGCCTCACCTTCTGTCCTTCCTGATGAGATCTCTGTCTAAAACACATACCTCAGCAATTTCAACAGAGAGCTTATCTATATCTGCCCATTGGTGCTGACACCAGGGGGCACTACTACCCCTGAAATGGATCTTTACTGACTCCAGGTGGAGCAGATTACTGTCATACCAGTGAAAAAGGTCCACAGCAATTATTTTCAATACACAGCAGTTTATTGAGAAGGAATTACACAAGCGGTAAAGGCTTATATCAAGCACATAACTCCTATGTTAGACTTTAAGAGCAATATAATAAGAGCTATACATTCCCCTTAACGAGCCTCTCTTTCACAAACATACACAAACAGGCCCTGCGCTAGCTTCACACAGTTCCTGCTTGGCAAACAGAGAAGGTGGTTACCAATTTTACAGACTGCTTCTTCTCTCCTGGTCTGTTCTTCTCAGCCCTCTGGTCTGTCTCGGATTCCCCCGAAGCAAGGCCTTGGTTGCCTTGAGACCCCTCTGGTTCACAGTCCTACTCGAGCCCACGGAGCAGAGTTTTGGTTACTCCATCTAGGCTAGCAGCGTTGCTTCTTTATGCGTCAATTAAGGAATCCCAACAGTAATTTAATTTGCTTGATTTTTATGCTCTTTTTCCTCAAAGGAGTCATATGTCCTCAAAGGAGTCATGGCTTAAAAGCATGCCCAGTAGGTGTGTGGTTACTAATTTTTACCTAGTTAGTATTTTTAGAAGGGGCAGGAGGGATGATACCGAACGAAGGTCACCCCATGTCTACTCACTCATCAATCATTCACTCTGGCTCTCTGTGTGACGTTCCTGCTGTAAGGTCACTATAACCAGGTTGACCTGTGCTCCATGCTGGAACTTTATACATGTGATATTTATTTTTGCATGGGCCCATATTTGCTGACCAATAGGTTCAATATCGATCGTACACGCAGACTTTGACAGTTTTTTATTAAATTTGCTTCTGCTTAAAGGGAGCTTGCTCCCAGGTTCCTTTGCAGCCATTCAGCCATATTTAAGTCGTGGCAAGTTATGCTCTCACCATTCATTCAGTATGGCCACGCCAATTTGGCACCATCCCAACAGTTGGGATGTGTTTGTCAGGGCCCTCAAGACGTGGACTCTGCAAAAAAAAATCTGTCTATTTAATGGTTTGAGGAGACCTTTTGCTTAAATTTTGAAATTGTTTGCTTAACAAGTTTTTTTTATTGACATGTTATTGTTAGAGTAACCCAAATAAATAAGGAGAGAAAGTATGGCGATTTTTCAGGAACACTTCATGGACACATGATAGGGTTCCCAAAGGCAACTGAAAGACTGGCCAATTGGACGGCTGTTGTTGTACCACTTGAAGACCACTCCAGACTTCAGTAATTATTGATTTTTGGAGTGTTTTACTAACCAGTTGCAGACGTGTGTAAATGCTTCAGACTAAATAAAGTAAAACGGCTCTTGTAGTGTACTGTTTGGGCCAATCATCTATCAGTCGGACAGACGTGGCTCCATTGATTTATTCCCTGCCACCGCCTCACCAAGAGTAATAGTTACCAAGAGCTTTGGGTTTTTAGAACCATGGTAACAGGGAGGCCATCACCCTTTTAGTAGTGAGTAAGAATTATGCACCCTCTCAAGCTCCTCCTGGTGTTCCCTTCTTGTTATCAACAGCACCTGGCTTGGTTTGAGTTTAGGACGGTTGACTTTCATCCGGGAACTGCAACCCTGGATCTGACCGGAGCTCCATCTAGTCTGGGATCCTCTCCCTGACAGAGGCTAATACAAGAAATCTCAAATATCTAATTATGGTCTTTCTCGACTAGCCAATGAATCTGGGGTAAGGGTGTTAGGCACCCAACTCTCATTGAAAATCAGTGGGACCTACGCACCTAACTCCTTTAGGTTCCTTTGAAAATCCCTGCCTGGGAAAACAAGGAGGAATGGAGTTGAGAAACAGCTTCCTGACAGATACTGCAGCCCCAGATATCTCACAGTCTCAACATCAGAGTTTTTTTTGTTTTAGAAATATGTGTAAATGTACGCAGAGAGCAATCAGGTGGGAACATTTTCTTCATCATTCAGACATTTATAGAGTTCTCCTCCTTCTGGGCTCCATTATAAATTCATAGGGTACGTCTACACAGCAAAAAAAGACCCATGGCAGTGAGTCTAGGAGCCTGGGTCAACTGACTTGAGCTCATGCTGCAGGGCTAAAAATAGCAGTGTAGACAAACCGACTCGGGTTGGAGGCCAAGGTCAGAGACCCTCCTTCCTTGCTGGTTTTCAGAGACGGCTCCAGCCCGAGCCCGAATGTCTATACTGTTATTTTTAGCCCAAGTCAGTGGATCTGGGCTCTGAGACTTGCTGCTGTGGGCTAAAAAGCTGGCACAGTCCCTTAAGGGTTTGTTAAGGCAATTAGAGCCACAGAAAAAAAATGTAAATGAATGATGAGTGAATCCATTGAAATAAATAATAAATGCAATGATAACATGATTAATAAACTGATAAGGGGCAGCAGGAGTCCTTTATAACCCCATAAAATCACCATGTCATTCCAATTTTCCAACTCGTTCTTCCCAAGTGTCAACGAGCAGGTGGGGTATTACGATTCCTTTCGTTTCTATGAGGGAGGGAATGGCTCACAGTCCCACATTGTGAGGCTCTGGAGTCGGTACACGCACCACCGCTACGTGACCAGCCAGGGCATTGTCCCAGCCAGCCAATCACAGGGCTCAGGTTACCCCTCATTTGAATGCTGGCAATTATATAAGGGTGCCACTGAGGGGAGGCTCATGGCATTCGCAGATGGTGAGGTGAGGAAGTGAGACGGGGAGCGGAACAGCACAATGGTGGCTACTCAGAGAGGGAAGAAAAGAGGCCAGAGGAAAAGGAAGCCCCAGCGAAGGAAGGCCACGTGTAGGAAGCCACAGATAAAGCAGAAGAAGCTGCCACTCAAGGGAGGGAGGAAGGTGAGGCACAAGCCTGCAGTGAGGCAGGTGAGGCGAGGCCGGGGGCTGAAGCGCCCATATGATTTGTATGTGTCTAAGATGCTAAAGCAGCTGCATCAGGACAAGGTGCCCATGTCAGCCAAGGCCAAGGGAGCGATGATTTCCTATGTGAGGAAGGTCTACAACAAGGTGTCCTCGGCAGCAGAGTGCCACAGAAAGAACAGCGGCTGCTGCACCATCGGCTCGAAAGAGCTACAATCTGCCCTGAGGCGGGTGATGCCAAAGAAAGTGGCCAAGCATTTGGCCACTTCCATCAACAGCAATTCTCCATAGGGAAATGCCCCCTTCCCTTCCCCCCATAGGCTGGTATAAGAGAAGAGAATAATAAAGGGAGAAGGGAGAGGTACAAACTCCAGCCTGAGAGAGACCTCAAAGCCCATCTGATTAAAAATCTGACAATGCCTTAAAGATGCCTAGCAATCCTGCACTCTGATCCACACAGGGAGACCAACCTTTGATTTTTCCTACAAGAGACTCAGTTACAGAATATACCAAATGGGTAAAAATGAATTTCCATCACTAATCAGAAGAGGCCACCCTATTGCTGCCTTGAGTGAGTGAGAGACACAGACCTCTATTGAGACTACCACTTCTGGACCCGATCGAGACCTGTTTTCACTGGAAAGCAGAGGCCATCCTGCTTCAAACTGGATCAGTGACAAAGATTTGGGCAGAAGACACCCTCACGCTGATGATGAAATGAGCAAGAGACTTTCCATCATAGTAGGTCCTGAACCATAAAGACTCAGAAGAGAGATTTGCCATCATGAGGAAGTAAAGGATTGCATTGGGGATTTTCCTAAGAGGAAAAGTGGTATCTTGTGATTATAATAAAGCAGGATTTTAAGCAGCACTTTTTTATTGTAATGTATATTGGGGAATAATGAGGAGGGTGAGTTGTGCTTCAGAATATAATGTGAAGTATCATAAGCATAGGCGCCAACTCCGTGGGTGCTCTGGGGCTGGAGCAGACATAGAAAAAAAATAGTGGGTGATCAGCACCCACCGGTGGGCCCCGCCAATCAGCTCTTCCCCCTCCCTACCAGCGCCTCCTGCCCGCTGATGATCAGCTGTTCAGTGGTGGGCAGGAGGCGCTGGGGAGGAGGGGAAGAAGTGGGGGCAGGAAGAGGTGGAGTGAGGGTGGGGCATGCTCAGGGGAGGGGGCAAAACAGGGTGGGAAGAGGCGGGGCATGGGTGGGGACGGGACCTTGGGGAAGGGGTGGAGCGGGGACAGGGTCTGGGGCAGAGCGGGGGTCAAGCACCCCCTGGGAAATAAGAAAGTCGGTGCCTGTTATTGTGCGTTCTTACTGTCTTGAATAGAGGAGAATTCATGCATCCCTTTCAGTCACTTTTCCTGATCCGTATCACAGATTGAAAGTAAATATCCAATCCAGGATGGTAAAAAGGCCACCACTGGGAACTGAGATAAATAAAAATTTTTATGAGATTTTAAACCATTCAGGGCTAGTCTGCACTACCGTGCTACATTGGTGCCGCTGCATCACTGTACTGCATCTGGTCAAGATGCATTATGCCGACAGGAGAGCGCTTTCCCGTTCGCATAATTACTTCACCTCAATGAGAGGTAGAAGCGATGTTGGCTGGAGAGCATCTCCCGCTAACATAGAGTGGTGTGAACAGCACTTTAAGTCAATGTTACTTGTGTCACGGAGTGTGGGGGAGTCAGGACCCTGCACCCCTCTTCCTGAAATTCACCATGACTCTCAGCCAGCCAGTAAAACAGAAGGTTTATTAGATGACAGGAACACAGTCCCAAGCAGAGCGTGTAGGTACAAACAGAACCCCTCAGTCAAGTCCTTCTGGGGGGTTTAGGGAGCTTAGACCCCAGCTTGGGGTTCCCTGCGTTGCACTACCCAGCCCAAACTGAAACTAAACCAAAACTCCTCCAGCAGCTTTCTCCCCCCTCCCCTCTGCTCCTCCTCTCCTTTGTTCAGTCTCCCGGGCAGAAGGTGTCACTTCTCCCAACCCTCCTCCTGGCTCAGGTTACAGCTCAGGTAGCTTCCTTCAAGGGAAGTCCCCCATCCCCAATGCAACCCCCCTGCAACATTCCCAGGTCAAATCTGCCCCGCTCCCTGCTCCGCTTCCTGCTCCGTCACAACTTGCATTGCCCGGGGGGTGGCTTTTTCACACCCCTGAATGACGTAAGTTACATCGACTTAAGCGGTAGTGTAGATAATCCCTAAGATGAAGAACGGACATACACCCTCTATAGAGAGAACACTCACAACACTCTCCAGTGCCTTAACAACATAAAAATGGCTATACTGAGTCAGACCAAAGGTCCATCTAGCTCAGTATCCTGTCTTCTGCCAGTGGCCAATGCCAGGTGCCCCAGAGGGAATGAACAGACCAGATAATCATCAAATGAACCATCCCCTGTTGCCCATTCCCAGCTTCTGGCAATCAGAGGCTAGGGACACCATCCCTGACATCCTGGCTCATAGCCATTGATGGACCTATCCTCCATGAATTTATCTAGTTCTTTTTTGAACCCTGTTATAGCCTTGGCCTTCACAACATCCTCTGGCAAAGAATTCCACAGGGTGACTGTGCATTGTGTGAAGAAATACTTCCTTTTGTTTATTTTAAACCTGTGCCCATTAATTTCATTGGGTGACCCCTAGTTCTTGTGTTACGAGAAAGAGTAAATAACACTTTCTTATTTATTTTCTGCACACCTGTCATGATTTTATAATATTTTATGTATAGTTGTGTCTTCTGAAGGATAGGTAGAGCCATGTGTCATCTGCATATTGCTGGCACTTGAGTCCATATGGTCTGACCAGTTCATCTACTGATTGCATATAGATATTGACTAAGACTGGAAAATTGATCTTGTGGGAGTCCACAAGTGAGGGATCTAGTTTCCAATAACTACTCATTGGATGCGTCCCTCCAGGAAGGACATAAGCCATTTTAGCTCATTCCGCCATAGCCCTGCCCCCTCTCTGCTGTGGGACAGCAGTGGTCCCAGCAGCCATCATCCACATGGTTAACAGCGGTAAGTGCTGCAGAGAGGTCAGGGAAGATGAGAATGGATATGTGCCCTCTGTCCGTTGACAGCAAAACATCATCATCCATCAGTGCCACTAAAGTTGTCCAGTGTTCAAGGTAAGTTTTGAGCAACCATTTGCAAGATGAACAGCTGCCCACCATGGTTAGTAAAAGCCAGCATTCGGATGGTTATTACTGATGGGAAATGGTAATATCTCCCTTTCTAAGAGCAATTTTTCTGACACTACTATCTCTCCAACTTTTGCTATCAAATGCAGTGCTCCCTACCAGCTGTAGTCTTATTGAGTTCTGTGGAGAACTCATGGTTATAAATACTTCCCTTGGTTGTAAGTGTTTGAAGAACGGGGTTCTAAGATAATCAGACATAATTCAAACAGACACAAGCATTTGAGTATGTTATAATGGGGATTCTTCATCGCATTTTAAGCTGTTTCTTCACGAAGGTTCAGAAAGTAACTTGTCTTTATTTTAGAGATGGAGATTTTCTGAGATGGAGATTTTCTGAGATTAGCACTTGTTCTACATTTATATGTGTTTAGGGAGAGCTGAAAGGGAATATTTTATGTCACAAATAAATAGATTTGCAAGGCCTAAAATGCAGCACAGTTCCTCAGGGATTTGTTAAGGCAATGGATGCCAAAAAATAAAGTAAAATATATTGCAAATTCTTCCCTTAGTTATTCTGGATTTAAACCTCCAATAACTCCAAAGATTTCAGCTAAATTACTTTGAATTGAAGAGAGAATACCTTAGCCCATCAAAAACAATGATGTTATTGTTAATAATAATGAATAACATTTAAATTGAAATATTAATGCAATAAATACTACTAAGTAATTGATAGCATAAAATACTAATAAAATAATGCAATATAGTAAAATAAAATAAAACAGCATTATTAACATGGAAATAATATAATATCATCTCCTTAAACTTTTAAAGAGCAATTGAAGTCTGTTATAATTCTTTAAATTCAACCTATCAGCCTAATTGGCTAAAACAGCCAGGCAGTAAACAAGGAGTTTTGCGATCCACTTGTAATGGAATGCTAAACTGTATTATATGTTCAGCCATTAGGTGGGATGGTGTGTAAAATACCTTATTTAAACTAACCTCAGCCATACCTAGCAGAGCATTAAAGGATATTATGATGAACACATCTGGTGTGTATAAACAAGTTCTGTAGCCAGTCCATATCTGGTACTGAAGAACATGACATGGTGTCAGAAGTAAACTAAGAACAGAAACAGAAGGAAAACAGGAACAAAGGTTGCAGACAGAAGGTTGTAGGATCTCATCAACATGCCACTCTTCAATGCCCCCAGAGAATTTCAGCTTTGACAAACCTTCACAATGGACAGACTGGAAACAATATTTTGCAAGATTTGGCATTGCTGTCAAGCTGCACAAAGAAACTGGAGATATACAGGTGTCATCTTTAATTTATGCTATAAGGAAGCAAGCAGAGCATATCTTTAAATCCTTTGACTTTACTGAAGACAGTCACAAAGATGACTATGAAAGGGTTCTGGCTATGTTTAATACATACATACTTTATACTGCCGAGAAATGTGTTTTATGAAAAAGCATGTGTTCAGCAGAGAATTCAAAAACCAGGGGGAAATGTTGAATGTTTTATAAGAGCTCATCATGCATTGGCTGAAAACTGTGATTTTGAAACTGCAAAACATGAAAATATCAGAGACAGCCTGGTTATTGGGTTAACAGCTGATAGCTTTTCACAGCAGCTACAGCTGAAGAGAGATTTAACCCTACCCGGAGCTATACAGATAACGAAGCAGTCAGAATTAGTCAAACAATAGAACAAAAGGCAGGAGCAACTTGAAAAACCAGAAACTAGTTTAGAAGCTATAAACAGACACTTGATTGTCAAAAGTCATTGTCATAAAACCCCTCAGGCAAGGAGAGAGAGCTCCCAGGCTAAGAGGGACAAATTCCAGTCGACACGCACAAGGTGTAGGAAAATCATATCACAAGAGATGATGCATATCCAGCCAGATGCACATGGTGTAATAAATGCAAAAAAAAAAATGGACATTATGCAGCTGTTTGCCACACCAATGTTGTCAGGGAGTTGACTCATATTACAGACAATCAAGAGCCATTATTTCTGGGATCTATCAATTGTGATGACATAGAGCCTGTCCGGAGAGTGAAATTGAATATTCATGGCAAGACTATTGACTGTAAAATTGACTCAGAAGCTGATGTTACAGTCATCTCAGAAGGGACTTACAATCACTTTCAACCCCTCCCAGGAGTGAAGTCACCTGACACAGCTCTGACTAGCCTTGGAACTATTCTGAATCATGTAACCCTTCTGCCCGTCAGAGTTGGCAGCAACAAGGGCTGGGTTCAGTATCTAGGGGTTCCATTTCAATAACATAAGGCAAAACCATCTCAAGCCCCCACTCAGTGACCTGGGACAATTACATACCACCCCCCAGGGCGCCTCTAAGCACAGAGCACAGAGGCTAAGTGTAGCAAAAGCCTTTTAATAAAGGAAGGAAACAATGTGGCATTATGTTAGGGAAACACCACAAACAGGACTCATAACACAAACCATGAGCAAAAGACCCACCCCCAAGTAAGTTTGGCAATGTCCTTTTCCCCTCAGGGAACCCAACAACCCAACCCATCAGTCACCTCACCCACAGTTTCTGTCCTTGGTCAGTGCAGCCCCCAGAGTTCAGAAGTTCATCTGCAGAGTTTACCTCCCAGCCTCGGTGGAAGTGGGGGGAGGTATGGAGGCATCTTACGTGCTCCACTGTCGGTCAACAGCTGATTGCCACACCTCTCCATGGGATTCTGCTGCAGTCTTCACCGCCAGCTGCACCTCTCCACCAGCCATCCTGCTGGCCGCTCCTCTGCGCCAGCCATCCTGCTAGCCACTCCTCTTCACTAGCCGCTCACCAATATGTCTTCAGCCCCCCCTCAGTGATTTCAGCTTTTAGTAACTTCAGCTCTTTGTGATTTTAGCTGTTAGCATGGGAGCCTCAGTGCTGATGCACTCAGAACCACTAGTCCAACGTAGATCTAATGTTTAGACCTAGAGATCAGTGATTTCAGCTCTGCAGCATATTACAAGATTCCTAATGGAGTCAAAATTAGCTCTATTATTACATTGTGGAGCAAGGCAGGATCAAAATGGTGTTTAAGACCCTCAGAGAGGACCCTACACTGCCAGATACACATATATATCCCCAACCTCTCTCAGTTCACTAGGTTTTGGAACCCATGTCCCTTGCCTAGTGAGTGCTACTCAGTTGAGGGTGAGTCCCTCCATCATAAAATGCCAAGTACAGTTCTACTGTCCTCTATTCACATAACCAGGATAACAATACTTTATTACTCCTGCCCCAATAACAAAGAGACCAGGGATCCCACAGCAGCCAAAGTGACCATTTGAGCAAGCAGTCCCATCATGCTAGGTGGGGTGGGTGAGCCCATGCAAACAAGATCAGCCCCTGAAGTCCTTTTCCACAGCTCACCACCAAGATGTCAGGGTAGAGCTCATTCTGACTGCTTACATCAGCATGGGCTAGTTCACCACAGAAACAACCAAAAAAGACAAAGGCTATGCATTCAGAACAGTCAAAGGAACACAGACCAACAACTTCTTCAGCTGCAGCATGGCAGCCATGATGGGCCTAGTGGGAAAGGTGGAAGAACATGATGGAGGATTTGATGATACTGGACTTTTGAAAGGAGATTCAGTACAAATCAACTTAGGAGGAGATTTATACTGAACTCTTACATGACTTACGAGGAGAGGCTGAGGGAACTGGGGTTATTTGGTCTGCAGAAGAGAAGAGTGAGGGGGGATTTGATAGCTGCTTTCAACTACCTGAAAGGGGGTTCCAAAAAGGATGGAGCTAGGCTGTTCTCAGTGGTGGCAGATGACAGAACAAGAAGCAATGGTCTCAAGTTGCAGTGGGGGAGGTTTAGATTGGATATTAGGAAAAACTTTTTCACTAGAAGGGTGGTGAAGCATTGGAATGGGTTACCTAGAGAGGTGGTGGAATCTCCTTCCTTAGAGGTTTTTAAGGTCAGGCTTGACAAAGCCCTGGCTGGGATGATTTAGTTGGGGATTAGGTCCTGCTTTGAGCAGGGGGTTGGACTAGATGACTTCCTGAGGTCCCTTCCAACCCTGATATTCTATGATTATATGAAACACTATTTCACTAGGAGGGCGGTGAAGCACTGGAATGGGTTATCTAGAGAGGTGGTGGAATCTCCATCCTTAGAGGTTTTTAAGGCCCGGCTTGACAAAGCCCTGGCTGGGATGATTTAGTTGGTGTTGGTCCTGCATTGAGCAAGGGATTGGACTAGATGACCTCCTGATTCCAAACAGAGCACAGCCAGCTGCTGCAACTAATGGACAACCAGATGACCAAGTTATTAGATGAGAAAACCCGTACAAGCCAAAGACACTTAACAGACTGATCTGTACTGAACTTCAAAGACAGTGTGATAGTGTAAATATTGTAAATGGTAGGAATGTAGAACTTAAGGGGACGGGAGATGTAATGGAATACTAAACTCTGTTGTACTGGTCAGTCACTGGGAGGCGCTGTGTGTATCATACGTTACTTAAGCCAGTGGTTCTCAACCAGGGTTATGCGTACCACGGGGGTACTCAGAGGTCTTCCAGGGGGTACATCAACTCATCTAAATATTTGCCTAGTTTTACGACAGGCTACATAAAAAGCACTAGTGAAGTCAATACAAACTAAAATTTCATACAGACGATGACTTGTTTATACCACTGTATATATTATACATTGAAATGTAAGTATAATATTTCTATTCCAATTGATTTTTTTTTATAATTATATGGTAAAAAAGAGAAAGGAAGCAATTTTTAAGTAATAGCGTGCGGTGACGCTTTTGTGTTTTTATGTCTGATTTTGTAAGCAAGTACTTTTTAAGTGAGGTGAAACTTGGGGGCACGCAAGACAAATCAGCCTCCTGAAAGGGGTACAGTAGTCTGGAAAGGTTGAGAGCACTGTCTTAAGCTAACCTCAGCCACACCTGGCAGAGCATTAAAGGATCTGATGATGGACATATCTGGTGTATATAAACAAGCTCTGTAGCCAGCCTATATCTGGTACAGGAGCATGACATCCCTCATTTACATAAGGGACGGACTAGGTCATAGTCACAACAGTGTCACAATGGGGCCCATGCTGCACTGGTCACAATGCAGTTGCCTGGAGTGGCAGCCCAGCTACCCAATCAGCTGGCACAGTGGGAACTCCTCATTTGCATGCCAGCTCCTTTGACTGGTCAGATCTGGGAGGAGGCCAGTGGCATTTGCAGGTGGAGAAGAGCTGAGCAGAGTGGAGCCATGGCAGCTGCCCAGGGAGGGAAGAGGAGACAGCCTCTGAGGAGACAGAAGGCCCAGCAAGATGAGCCACAGGCCGCCCCCAAGCAGGGGAAGCCCCAGCCGCAGCCGGGGCATCAGATGAGCCAGAAGCCAGTGGCGAAGCGGCTGAAGAGCTGCCAGGGGAAGAAGGGCCTGGGGAAGAACGGTGTCCCCGCCCGTTATGCCTCCCGGATGCTGCAGCAGATGAGGAAGGTGCGCATGTCGGCCAAGGCCAAGGGGCTGATGAAATCCTTCATGGCCGATCTCTACAGCCAGGTATCCACCGAGGCCGAGCACCTGAGGAAGCAGAAACGGCTCCCTGCCCTGGGCTCCTCCGAGGTGCGAGCTGCCCTGCAGCAGGTGATGCCGAGGGAAGTGGCCAAGCACTCGGCCACCCCCATCTGCAACGAGTCCGCGTAGAGAAACGTCCCTCCCTTCTCCTTGGGGGCAAGCCCGGCTGGGGGGAGAGAAAGAACAAGAGGGGAGAAGGGAGAGAAACAAGCACCAGCCTGACAGACACCAACACCTGCCTGATTAGAAAGAGGACATTGCTTAAAAGATGATGAGAGAATTTTCCTTAGGTGCCAACCTCACAATTTTTTATGCAAGAGACTGAGCTATAGGAGAGACTGCATCACTGAGAGACACTTTCCATTGCTGCAAACCAGAAACCATCCTGCTGCAGCCTGAAATAACTGAGAAACTCTTCTTTGTAAAACAGAACTTTGTCAGATCTCCACACTGAGTGAGAGACAGTCCAAGATGCAACCCTTGTGCTGCATCCGGAAGCGCTGAACAAGATCCTTGTCAAGAAGAGCCTAACATCTCTGTACTGGGCCAATGAAATAGACTGGTCTTCCTTGGGAAGAAGAGATCTCCATACTGAGGACTGAATGAGCCAGAGACTCCATCATGGTGAAACAGAAAGAAGAGACAAAATAGAGAGATTTGTCCTCACTCGAAATGAGAGGATGGTATGTGATGTGTATTATCCTAAAGCAAATAAAAACATCATCTTTCCATTGTAATAAAACAGGATTTTTAACAGCAGTTTTTGTTCTCTCGTATTTCCTTTTTCTCGAAGAATGATGCTGGGGTGGATTGTACTTGGTAATTTAACCTAAAACTTCAGTAAAATTGTAACTTTCTGCTGTGTTGAATAAAAAGAGGAGGAGGGTTTTATGTAACTTCTTTGGTCCTGGTTGCTTTGCATTTAGCCTCCCAAAGATGGTAAGAGTGGCCTTTGGGGGACTGGGGAGCAGTAAAGGTTCTAATAAGATCCCAAGTTTTAAAGCCACTCAGATCAAGTGCTGCCATACACCTCCATAGAAAGAGAAGTCACAGCCCTCTCCAGTTCCTTCAGATTTATTCCTCTTCCCACCAGCATTACCTTGGCTTTGGCTTGACTGAGCTAAAGATAGGCAGGACCTCTGATGAGAAACTTCTCTGCTAGTTACTGAGGCTATATTTTCACTGCCAAAACAACTGTGTTTTTTCAGCGAAATAGGTCAATTGGGTTAGGTATCTCCCTGTAGATTCAAAGTGGAGATAAAGCACGGGTAGTTTTTACCTCAGAGTAGCTAGTCGAGATCAATATTAGATTCCCCATCCTTTTAGCTCAATTAGCTACATCGAGATAAAAACTACAGTACTTTGTCTCCACTGGGATTTGTACAGGAAGATCACTAATTTGAGTTAGCTACCTCACTGTAAAAATGAAACCCAATTTTAGCAGTCAAACTATAACCTGAGAGAGGAAGGAGAAGGCAGAATTTGGGTTTGACAAAAAGACAAAGTAAACTTGATTATCATCGACATACTGAGAGTTTTTCTCACCAAAATCATCTCAGAACTGCTGCTCCCCACCACCAGTACCAATCATCTTCACATATACATTAAAACTAAATGGGTTTCACTACAACCCCATGGGACCTTCCAGAAAGTAAAGAACGTAGCCATGGAAAGACAATTACATTTTATTCTGCCAAGACCCATACATGAGCCACAGCACCTCATGTTCAATCCTATCCACGGCTGCTGAAAGATCAAATGAAGTGTCACATGGACAGCTGGCCTCTGTGTTTCCCCAGAAGGAGACGATGAACTAAAGAGATCTGTGCAGGTCTTAGGCTGTTCCTCAGTGTAAATCCAGACCTGTTAGGATCTCAAAAGTTGGAAGAATGTGAGTGCGGCTGAAGTTAGCTGAATGCAACCTTCCAAAATGGAAGGTTTGAGACAGGATGGACACACAGCAGAATGTGAATGGGTTGGTGGGGCACCATCAGCAACAGCCTAAGCTGACTGTTATGCAAGCTGCCCTCACAGATGACTTATTATCCATATTTCACCAGTAGTAACTCCAACACTGGTTTTCACTAGCCATGAAAGGTGGTCATTCATAAGAACATAGGAATGGCCATACTGGGTCAGACCAAAGGTCCATCTATCCCAGTATACTGTCTCCCGATAGTGGCCAATGCCAGGTGTCCCAGAGGGAATTAACAGAAGAGGTAATCATGAAGTGATCCATCCCCTATTGCCCATTCCCAGCTTCTGGCAAACAGAGGCTAGAGACACCATCCCTGCCCATCCTGGCTAATAGCCACTGATGGCTCCATGAACTTATCTAGTTCTTTTTTTAACCCTGTTATAGCCTTGGCCTTCATAACATCCTCTGGCATGGTGTTCCACAGGTTGACTGTGTGTTGTGTGAAGAAATACTTTCTTTTGTTTGTTTTAAACCTGCTGCCTGGTAATTTCATTTGGTGACCCCCTTGTTCTTGTGTTATGAGAAGGAGTAAAAAACACTTCCTTATTTATTTTCTCCACACCAGTCATGATTTTATAGACTGTTAGGATATAGATATTCAGGCCTGTCTGTAAAAGCCTATACTTTAAGAATTTAGATATATGTTTATCATTTAGCTAGTTATAGAGGTATAAAAGAAAGAATCTGTGTAAGGGCATTCTCTCACTGTGACAGTCTGAGGCCCTGTTTTTAAGCTAAGGCCTTTGGCTAAGCAGTGGGAGCAGCCATAAGCTGGGAAGCATATGGTCACATCCTCACATTCCAAAGTAGCCATATTGAAATAAGGCAATCTGGGACTGTTAGAAAGGTGATCCACTCTATCACCTCCAGAGAAAGGGAAGAGCCTAGAAGATGTAAAAGGAAATTTAGTTTGATAGTTTTCTGTTTGGTAAGAACTCACTTATCAATAGACACAGCTGGGAAACCCTTATGTCTTTATAGATGTAGTTGTGAAATCTTCACTTATGTATTGTTTTGTCATTATAGTTCCCACTTTGCTATTGTTTATTTGCATGGTCTCTGTCTGGTTCTGTGATTGTTTCTGTCTGCTGTATAATTAGTTTTGCTGGATGTAAACTAATTAAGGTGGTGGGATATAATTGGTTAGCTAATCATGTTACAATATGTTAGGATTAGTTAGGTAAATTTCAGTAGAATGATTGGTTAAGGGATAGCTAAGGATATTATTATATAAATTAAGGGCAAGCAGGAAGTAAATTGGGATTCAAAAATAAGGAAAAAGGAACTTGGATTTAAACTTGCTGGAAGTTCACCCCAATAAACATCGAATTGTTTGCACCTTCGGACTTCGGGTATTGTTGCTCTCTGTTCATGTGAGAAGGACCAGGGAAGTGGGAGAGTGAAGGAATAAGCTCTCTAACATAGACCTCTGTCATATCCCCCCTATTCATGTTTCAGACAGCTGAAGAAAGCTTACCCGGAACATATGAAACATCCATCTGTGGGAAGGAGGCCCTTTTTTAAATCATTGCGGAGCTGCTGTATTTATGTGATAGTTCTTCTAAGTCCATGTGAACTTATTTCATTTTAAACTGTATTTAATCAAGATGGGGGAGTTCAAATACACATGAAACAGAAATACTAGTGTAACTCCCTGCTTGCTCAGAATGGCGCTCTGTCCCCCTCTAGTGGTGGTTAGGCCCCCTACAAAATGATGAGCCTGCCACACCTTTGGCTAACAGACATGCGTTTTTTCACTCATGCATTTAATTCCAGATGTCCCAGGTTTGATTCATGCTGCTGATGCTTGGGTGTGGGTCAGCATTATGCTTGCTTCAGCTCTTATTACCCATGACTTTGATGGGGAGCTGGTTCAGGCCATAAAGTGCTGAGTGTTTTGATGATGTATAGTATATTATAGGCTCCTGGATCCCATTGTATACCTGGCCCTTCTGCTTTCACTCTGTGTGGATCAAGCCTTTTACCCCATGGACTGGAAGTTTCTCTTTATACATAGATTCCTTCATTTATTAAGGATCCATTTTTTCAGAGATTTTTTACTAATTGTCGAGCTTCCAGCTAAGATCAGTCCTACTGAAATTCACAGACAGTGTTCATTGAAGAAAGTGCTACAGTAAATGTTTGAAGAAATGGGCACTAATAGAGCTTGATGCAGTTAAAATTGACACATCTCCAAAAAAACAATGATTTTTCATTAAACCTGCCGCTCTTCTCTTTGGGAGAATGGTGGGGAACATACTTGTCTTTAATCTGGAGCCATTCTAGGGTTGAGCAGTTATCTACTCATCAAGTTATTGCTTTAATGTGTGCGCAGAGAGCTAGTGAGAGCTCTGATGGGAACATTTTAAATCTGACGAATACTTTTACAATCTTTGTCCTTATGAACCTCATCCCCATCCTGTTTTGTTAACTCAATGGTTGGGTCACATCTAAAGAATTACTTGTAAGATCTTTGGAGTAAGGAAAGATATTTGATATGACTTCTATGAAATGCCAGACTCTCTTTAATAAAATAATAACTTAATAATAATAACTTATAATAAAATAATAATAATTAATTAATAATACAGGCTAAAATTTTGAAAGCAGCCTAAAGGATTTATCTGTTCATTTCTCATTCAAATTAGTGGGAATTGGGCATCCACAGGTATCCAAAAAACTCAACCCAAAATATTAAAAAGAGAGCCCAATGTATCAGGGATTTATATTGCTAAGTGGAAGTAAAGGAGAGAAAAAGCCAACAGAAATAGTAATAACTACAATTAATAATGCAAAAACAAAATCACCATAAAAATAAACATGAATACTATTAGATTAATATTATTAATTATATCAACATCAAAAAGTGATCATTAGTACTCAGCTAAGGGACAGTCTGACGCCAATATAACCCATCAAGTTGCCATATAAACTTTATTATACTATTTATCCCTCCATTGGCCAGTCAGCAAGTGAGATGTAACCATTGATTCAGGGAAGTCCTATGGCCTGAGTTATACAGGAGGTCAGACTCAAAGATCACTATAGTTCCTTCTGGCTTTATCATCTATGAATCCCCTTCATTTCTGGGTGTGTGTGTGTGTGGGGGGGGGGGGGGGCTAATGACCCATGGTTGCCCATTATGAGGCATGTGGATCTGTACCGATATCATCACATTGTGACTAGTTGGGCATTGTTCCGACCAGCCAATCAATGGGCTCAGAGTCAGCCCCTCATTTGAATGCCTGCCACTATATATGAGTACAGCAGGGTGAAGGCCAGCGGCATTTGCAGACAAAGGGGCTGAGCTGAGCTGACTGAAAGCAAAGCAGAGCAATGGCTGCTTCCCAGAGAGGGAGGAAGAAGACTCAGACTCGGAGGAGACAGAAGCACTATGGGAGGAAGTCCCAGGCCAAGCGGAGGAAGTCCCAGGACAAGCGAAGGAGGCAAGCAAGTCAGACACCAGCAAGGAAGCGTGGGAAGAGCAGGCCTGGGAAGAAGCGCTCTCCCACCCCGTACGACTCCAAGATGCTGAGACAGCTGCAGCGGAGCAATGGGCAAATGTCAAGCCAGGCCAAAGGGCTGATGATCTCCTTCATGAACAACATGTACAGAAAGGTGTCCTCAGAGGCCAACCGCTTGAGGAAGCAGAGCCACAACCCCACCATTGGCTCCTCCCAGATGCAAGCCGCCCTGCAGGAGGTGATGGCGACAAAACAGGCTAGGCAGCCGGCCACCTCTTTCTCAAAGAGGTCTCGGTAGAGAAATAATCCCTCCCCTTCTCCCCCTGAAGTGCATCCTGGCTGGGACAAGAGAAAGATAGGGAGAAGGGAGAGGAGAAAACACCAGCCTGAGACACTACCACTTGCCTGCTAAAGACCTGACATTGCCTTAAAGATGCCAAGAAAAACCTACACTCTCTGCATTATTGAGGGACCAACCATATGAGAGACTGAATCAGTGAAAGACATTTTCCAGGCTTGCGAA
The DNA here is from genome assembly GCF_002925995.2 of Terrapene triunguis. Lineage (NCBI taxonomy): Eukaryota > Metazoa > Chordata > Testudines > Emydidae > Terrapene > Terrapene triunguis. The sequence goes on from NW_020664770.1 coordinate 216,138, forward strand.
TGAGTGACCATTCTATTGCGATCTGACTCAATGAGATTATCATGACAGGGATGGAGGGGGGTAGGGGGGAGGAGAAGGGATCATCATCTCTTAACTGAGTCAGTGTGAAAGAATTTCGGCCATTGGAAAGAAGAGACCATCATGTTGGTTGTGGACTATAAATGAGAAGCCCTAGAAAGAGACTAGAAAGATCTGGCATCAATTTGAACTGAAAGGACTGTATGTAAGGTGTTTTCCTAAGGGAAATGAAATAGTCATCTTGGCATTATAATAAAACAGGATTTTAGCAGCATTTTTCAGTGTGATGTGCTTCCTTTATCTTAGGGATTAATGATGGTGGGGGTGGATTGTGTGTCAGAAAGCTTACGAGTAAGAGTTGTGTGTGTTTTTGATTTATTGAGAAAGGGGGTGGAATTTTGCAAACCTCTTCCAGGCCTCTTTTGTTATCAAAGATTATCCCATCTAAAACATTAAAAGACGCTTTTGTTCCACCAGTGTCACTGGGGAATTGAGAGTTATTAAGAGTCTAAAAAACTTCAGGTTTAAAATCCCTCAAAGGGTGGGAATAGCCACTCCATAGAGAGACCAGTCTACATCTCTCTTTAGATTCTCCATATTTAGCCCAATTCTTACCAATATTACCTACATCTGTCTGGAGCTGAAGCTAGCTGGCTTTTCTCTTATGATGCTGTATATATAAGGACCATGTCCTCAGCCAGTGTAAACTGGTATAGCTCCATGAACTTCAGTGAAGTTACAGTGATTTGCAGCAGCTGGTCCTGCGAGAACAAGGGGCGGGAGCATCTGAGTTCAACGAGCTGGGTATCTTTAGCATCCTGATGATTTGTCCAACCCAAAACATCTCCCAGTTTCCACTTTCTTAATCTAAAAGAGGCGTCAGACAGGATGGATCCATGCAGGAGCCCATGAGAACGATGAGTCAGTGACCTCCCAGAGATTAAAGAACAGAGCCACTAATATCAACAGTTCCCTCTGCCCCGTCAGGTACCACAGAGCAGTTCTAACACCTCCTGATCAACCATACCAAAGGCTGCCAAAAAAAATGAGGGAAGTGTAAATGGACAGTTGATCTTCATGCTTCACCAGAAGGAAATTATTGGCCAAATAGATCAGATCCTAGGCCAACCCTAGGTATAAAGCCGGACTCGTTGGCATCCCAGTAACTGCAAGAATTTAGGTGTAGCTAAAATTAGTTCTCTGCAGCCTTCTCAACAACCGTGTTTGTAAAGGGATTGTCAGAGGGTGACACTGGCCCTTTAAGAGATAGCAGGGCCAGTGTACCTGTGACTCATCATCTGCCTCCCACCTGGATCCCAGAGGGGATAGACCTAATGAATGTGGGTTGCCTTACAGCATGGACATAGGCAGCCAGGAAAAGGACAGGTGAGAGCTTCCAGAGACCAGGGAGCTGTGGAAGGGCCTGGAAGGAGGTATAGTTAGTTCCGGGGAGAAGGCTGAAGGTAGGAAAGCGGCTGACGGATTTGCTGGCTGGCTGCCCCAGCTCTGCTGGAAAATACTGAAGGCCAGAGAACAGCAGAGGGAGTTGCCTGCTCACATCTAAGCTGGTGATCCAAAGCTGAGAGCCAGGGAGAGCCGAAGGCAAGGGAGCCGTGGAGCGGAATAGGAATAAAGAGTAATAAATCTGAAGGAACTGGAGAGGGCTGTGACTTCTCTTTCTATGAAGGTGTATGGCAACCCTTGATCTGAGTGGCTTTAAATCTAGGGATCTTATTAGAACCTTTACTGCTCCTCAACCCCCCAAAGGCGGCTTTAAATGGCCACTCTTACCATCTTTGGGTGGCTATTGTTTTTAAACAGCAATAAGCAAACAGGACTGAAGAAGTTACATAGAACCCTCCTCCTCTTTTTATTCAACACAGCAGAAAGTTACAATTTTACCAACGTTTTAGATTAAATTCTCGAGTACAATCCACCCCAGCATCAGTCTTTAAGACAAAGGAAATACGTGAGACCAAAAACTGCTGTTAAAAATCCTGTTTTATTATAATGGAAAGATGATGTTTTTATTTGCTTTAGGATAATGCACATCACATATCATCCTCTCATTTCGAGTGAGGACAAATCTCTCTATTTTGTCTCTTCTTTCTGTTTCACCATGATGGAGTCTCTGGCTCATTCAGTCCTCGGTATGGAGATCTCTTCTTCCCAAGGAAGACCAGTCTATTTCATTGGTCCAGTACAGAGATGTTAGGCTCTTTTTGTCTAGAATCTTGTTCAGCGCTTCCGGATGCAGCACAAGGGTTGCATCTTGGACTGTCTCTCACTCAGTGTGGAGATCTGACAAAGTTCTGTTTTACAAAGAAGAGTTTCTCGGTTATTTCAGGCTGCAGCAGGATGGTTTCTGGTTTGCAGCAATGGAAAGTGTCTCTCAGTGATGCGGTCTCTCCTATAGCTCAGTCTCTTGCATAAAAAATCGTGAGGTTGGCACCTAATGAAAATTCTCTCATCATCTTTTAAGCAATGTCCTCTTTCTAATCAGGCAGGTGTTGGTGTCTCTCAGGCTGGTGCTTGTTTCTCTCCCTTCTCCCCTCTTGTTCTTTCTCTCCCCCCAGCCGGGCTTGCCCCCAAGGAGAAGGGAGGGACGTTTCTCTACGCGGACTCGTTGCCGACGGGGGTGGCTGAGTGCTTGGCCACTTCCCTCGGCATCACCTGCCGCAGGGCAGCTCGCACCTCGGAGGAGCCCAGGGCAGGGAGCCGTTTCTGCTTCCTCAGGTGCTCGGCCTCGGTGGATACCTGGCTGTAGAGATCGGCCATGAAGGATTTCATCAGCCCCTTGGCCTTGGCCGACATGCGCACCTTCCTCATCTGCTGCAGCATCCGGGAGGCGTAACGGGCGGGGACACCGTTCTTCCCCAGGCCCTTCTTCCCCTGGCAGCTCTTCAGCCGCTTCGCCACTGGCTTCTGGCTCATCTGATGCCCCGGCTGGGGCTGGGTCTTCCCCTGCTTGGGGGCGGCCTGTGGCTCATCTTGCTGGGCCTTCTGTCTCCTCAGAGGCTGTCTCCTCTTCCCTCCCTGGGCAGCTGCCATGGCTCCACTCTGCTCAGCTCTTCTCCACCTGCAAATGCCACTGGCCTCCTCCCAGATCTGACTAGTCAAAGGAGCTTGCACACAAATGAGGAGTTCCCACTGTGCCAGCTGATTGGGTAGCTGGGCTGCCACTCCAGGCAACTGCATTGTGACCAGGGCAGCATGGGCTTCATGGCAACACCGTTTGTGATCTCAACCAGTTGCCTCCCTTATGTAAATGAAGGGATCGTAAAATCTGGCAACTTGTTGGCTGTGGGCTGTGTGCTTTGGCCAATCAGTTTGATATGTGAATTTATAGACTTATGACCGACCCAAGGAGACTGTCGAAATAAATGTGTGGAAATGAGTGATATCATAGTATTCTCATTTTAATACAATTTTATTTTTATTTCTTTTTATGTTATTATATTCGTTTGGTTTTATTACAGGTGGAACTGGTAGTGACCCCTCTCTTTATTTTGCCTGATATTATAAAATATGCTTGTGCCCTTTCCTTTGAGGAGCTGTCATACTGCCACTGTTTGCATCCAGTCTTTGCAATTCTGTAGAGGTTATGCCCGAAGGCTACAGAGTTGCTTCTTCTTTGTTACAGGAAACTCTCTTGAGCTATTGCGGAGATAACAATTACCGTTTCCCCTCTGTTGCTTGCCTTCCTCGGGAAAATTTTGGCAGCCAGCCAGAATAATAACCCGACATACAACCATTCCTAGGCTGGAATTCTCACATGCTGTACCAGGAACACCTGGGGGCAGCTGCAATAGGGTAGGTGGGGAGAGAGGAAGGGACCTAAACATAAGAACAGCCATATTGGATGAGACCAATGGTCTATCTAACTGAGTATTCTGTCTTCTCACTGTGGCCAGAGCTAGTTGCTTCAGAGGGAGTGAACAGAACAGGGCAATTATTGAGTGATCCATCCCCTGTCGTCCAGTCCCAGCTTCTGGCAGTTAGAGGTTTAGGGACACTCAGAGCATGGGGTTGCGTCCCTGACAATCTTGGCTAGTAGCCATTGATGGGCCTGTCCTCCATGAACTTATCTAATTCTTTTTTGAACTCAGTTACAGTTTTCGCCTTCACAAAATCGCATGACAATGATTTCCACAGTTTGATGGTGCATTGTGTGAAGTACTTCCTCTTGTTTATTTTAAACCTGCTGCCTATTAATTTCATTGAGTCACTTTCTCCGTAGCATTCATTATTTCAGATCTCTATCATATCCCTTCTTACTTCTCTCTTTTCTGAAAAGAACAGTCCCAGTCTTTTTAATCTCTCCTCGTATGGGAGCTGTTCCATACCCATAATAATTTTTGTTGCCTTTCTCTGTAACTTCCAATTCTAAAATACCTTTTTTGAGGTGGGGCCACCACATCCGCACGCAGTATTCAAGGTGTGGGGGTATCATGGAATTATATAGTGGCATTATGATATGTTCTATGTTATTCTCTATCTCTTTCCTAATGGTTCCTAAAATTCTGTTAGCTTTTTGGACTGCTACTGCACAGTGAGCAGATGTTTTCAAAGAACTATCCACAGTGACTCCAAGATCTTTCTTGAGTGGTAACAGCTGATTTAAACCCCATCATATTGTGTATATATAGTTGGGATTATGTTTTCCAGTGTGCATTACTTTGCACTTATCAACATTGAATTTCATCTGCAATTTTGTCACCCAGTCACCCAGTTTAATTAGATCCCTTTGCAACTCTTCGCTACCTGTTTATGTGGAGTAATTTTATATCGTCCAGTGTACAGCAGAGTCCCGGAAGAGTGATTTACCCTGCCCCTGTGGCTACTCACCATTTTGGGGGTCTTGTGGCTCATGTGTGCTTGCCTGGGGTCAGCCAGTTAGTGACAGGTGTGTGAGTACTGGCTGTGTTTTAAAGCACTGAATCAGTGTTGTCTGTGTTGCAAACAATACTGCTTCTGTAAAATGTTGCATTTAAATGTCACAGAGATATGAGAGCCCAGCCTCCCTCTTTGTTATTGGCAGCAGAACGGCTGCGCAGAATTAGAAAGCGTCCTCGAAGAACTAAGGAGGACTTTCTCCGTGAGGTTATGATGCACTCCGCCACCGAGAAACAGGAATTGAAGGACTGGTGGGACAGCGAGAAGAGGGACCGAAAGGAGAACGCGGCACACCAGAAAGAAGCCATGGAGCGGCTCTTAAACGTAATGGAGCGTCAAGTGGACATGCTCCAAGTGATACTACCTCTTCAAACCGAGCAGCTCCACGCCCGCCCTCCCTGCAGCCGCTGTCACAAAACTCTTTCCCATGTGCCCCCCACACACCACCAACACACTGTTAGCAACCTCCTGGCTCCAGGCTACACCCGCAGCATTCCAATCCTCCCCCCTCACAGTCCAGCATTGTGGACTCCCACTACCCACTGCACTCAACACCCATCCCTCTGCAGTTTGGCCCTGCTGAAGTACAGCACCCGCTGTATCGTACTCCAAAGGAGAAGGTTGGGTATGATCCCTGGACATACACAAATCCTCCTCTTGAGACCTTTCCATCCCCCAACCTCCATCCCCCTCCCTGCTGATGAATTTTTTTGTGTGACTCTCTCAAGAATTGTGTTGGTTTGAAAGCAATCTTTATTTTATTAAGTGAAAGCAAAAAGAGGACTGCAAAGCAACATACAATTATATTAAGCCCCCTTGTTGCATCATGTGCACCAATCCCAGCAGGAGGATCCAGGAGTCAGAGGTGGGCACAGCCACTCTGAGGGGAGGAGGGCCACCTCCTCTCTTCCCCTCTCTGGGGTCCTGGAATGAGCCGGTGGCCGAACGGGCCTGGGGCCCAGGGCCTGCCACCTTCCTCAGCTGCCTCCCCCACTCGTGGGAGCACCAGCCTGAGCTGCTGGGCCGGGGACTAAGGAACAGGGCTGCCAGCTCACCCCTACGGATGCAAGAGGTTGACCTGCTGGCCACAATTCTTTCTGGCCCCGGTTTCCTCTTGAAGTGGAGCCCAGCAGGGCCCATTCTCCCCGGCAGGAGAAGCTACACAAGAAGGCTGAAGACTCTAGCTGCAGCAGAAGTTGGGGAGGTTTAAGAGTCGACATCTCGAGTTAGTGGAGAGGTTTAAATGTCGGCCTCTTCAGTGTCAGGCCAGGGATTGCCGGACCCCATCTGCCCACTGCTAAGTGCCAGTGGCCCAACCCCCCTAAAGACAGAAGGGGGAACCCAGCTGGGGTGCAAAAAAGCACTTGCACAAAGCTTGTACCAGGCCTCAGCCACTGGGAGGGGCTTTGGTTTCCCTTTCCCATTTTTTTCTTAATTCTCTAGGGGTGAAAGCACGCCTGACTGCACCACTGAGAGGCATGCAGAGGCTTCTCCCTACTGGTAGCCAGGTGCACTTTTCTGGCCTTGTCTTTGCCCCATTTGGTCACCCTGAAGTGGCTGCCTATTGCATAAAAGGCACAATGGCTGCCAGGAAGCAGGTAAGGGGACTCTGGTGGGATTTGAACCTATAGCTTTTGAATAACTGTTATAAACCAGGCAAGGCAGTTTTTTTTAAGCAGGTGAATATGCATTCCATTGGGCCACAGAGCCCTCTAGCTAGAAGCAGTGTTCCTCTCCTCTCTCTACTTTGCAACACTGCAGTTGCTGTGGTAAAAGAAGAGGAAGAGCTGATGAAAATACTGTGTTGGCTAGGAACTGACCCCAAACCAACTGCTTAGAAATCAGCCATGCTAACCACTACACCATCAACACTGCCTGGAGAGCTGTCTTAGCGATCCAAGAAGATGCATTATCTAGAACCTGCCTTCAGCTAGCGTGCAGCCAAAATGACACTGGCAGGGTTGAGTTGTCTATGCTGCTGTTTTTTTCACTTCCCTCCTGAGACCAGCCCTGAGGGGCTCTGGTGGCTGCCTCCAAGAGTTGGGTGCTGTCAGCTGCTGCCCACTTTGGGCAAAGTCTCAGATGGGGACTTTGACTGGGGCACTATACTGGCACCATCATAAGACAGCTGTCATAAGTTGAGCTCAGGGTGGACAAAACCTTCTGTGGAGCCGAAGGGCTAAAGCTGGCTTCATCTTCCTCTTCACTCTCAATAGAAAGGGGGGAAACAGGTCCGTAGTGCCAAGCAGAGTAGCTCCCTACCTGCCACCTCCTGAACATCAGCCTTTGAGACAAGCCTTTGCCTTTTCTCCCAAGATCTGTGGTCTAGGGGGGCCCTTCAGCAGGATGGGAAAGGGCCCTGCAGCACCTGGTGGAGGGGGCTGCATGCTCAGGCTCCCTATGGGAGGGTGACCCTGGCTGGAGGATCCAGGTGTCAGAGGCAGACACGGCCACTGTGTCAGGAGGAGGGTCCATCCAGCAGAGGAGGCAGGTAGTGCGAGCCTTGTGGGATCCCTGCTACCCTCGGGAGCAGTGAGTCTCAACCAGGGGTACATGTACCCTGGGGGTACTAAGAGGTCTTCCAGGAGGTACATCACCTCATCTAGATATTTGTCTAGTTTTACAACAGGCTACATAAAAATCACTAACAAAGTCAGTACAAACTAAAATTTCATACAAACCATGACTTGTTTGTACAGCTCTATATACTGTACACTGAAATGTAAGTACAATATTTATATTCCAAATGATTTAGTTTATAATTTTATAATTATATGGTAAAAATGAGAAAATCAGCATTTTTTCAGTAGTAGTGTGTATTTTTATGTCTGATTTTGTAAGCAAGTCATTTTTAAATGAGGTGACACTTGGGGGTATTCAAGACAAATCAGCCTCCTGAAAGGGGTACAGTAGTCTGGAAAGGTTGAGAGCCACTGCTCTGGAAGGTTGATGCAGCCAGGAGGTGCAGCGTCATCAGTGCGGGAGGGTGCTCTTTCAGCTGCCCTTATTAGGGCAGATCAGGGTCAGGGGGGGGGATAGCGGGTGTACCCCTCTTAAACAATTTCAGTTCCTTGTGTACTGCAAAGCCCTGATGGCATGTAGAACTCCAAGGTGTGGGTGGGTGGGCAGTGGGAATTCACAGAGGTAGTTCTCAGAGAACCACAGTTACTTATTAGAGTTAAAATTGTCGGCTGTCACTTTATATTTCAAGAGGTTTTCCTGGGTCCTGCTTGCAGGCCAGGTGATTCTGTAGAGAAGCATGGATCTGGGTCCAGCAGCAATGGGCAGTTCATAGTCTGCAGACAGATACTTGCCAAGAGTAAAGTGGGATGAGTTGTGCCTCTCTGTTTTAGGGAGCAGACTGCTTTGTCTCTCTCTGTTTTGGGTTCTAGTGTGTTAAGGTTCTGTAGTCTAATAAATAAAATCATGTTACACTGCAACCTTCCAGCAAGAGTATTTTATATTTTTATCTAACTTCTCTTGTCTGTATGCTGTGAACATAATAAATAACCTCTCCGTGTCCTCAGAGTGAATTAACTCTGTGCATTCCCAGTCCTGGGAGATCAGTGAACACTGCCACCCAGGAGGATAGTGGGTGTGCAGTTCTTAATGTAATATGGACTCTGGCACCGCTTTCCCAAAGCAAGCACTGGAGTACAATGCTAAGTCTAAAGAGGTGTTGTCCCTGAAAGTACACACCCAACTAGGTTGCTGCTTTGCATACGTGTGCTTGAGAATGATACAGATGCTTCAGTGGCCCAAGTTGAATGGCATCTTAACCTGGAATGCACTGGTACTAGCTGTAGTAAGATGAGGCCCTGAAACATAAACCCTAGTATCAGAGGCCCATTATGAGGCCTAAGGCCTGAGCTAAAGTAATGGTCAAGAGTTTGCTAACATAATGCAAAGTTAAGCTGTGAGCCAGAGGCAGGACCTGCTCACAGAAGTTGGCAAGAAGAAGGCTACTAATTGCACGTATACACATATCTAAAAGGTATCAAGTACTAATAGGATGAACAGGTGTCAGGATGGCACCAGAACATTCTGGTACGAACACATTCCACAGAGATAATGAGGAACAGTCTGACCAATCCTAAAGACGGGGTCAAAAGGATAATATGACGAATAGAGTTGTTTGTTTGAACCAACATGTACCAGGAGAGAGGCAGCACCCTAACACGTAGAGGGGTTGCACCTCAATGCGTCAGGAGTGATGGGTAACTTGTTTGTACCTGTGTATAAGTGGATGTCTTTGTCTGGCCGAGGGGGCAGTGGAGAGTCCCACCACTGACCGAGCCGGTGCATTGTCAGGGGGTACATATTCGTAGTATGTCCTGTAGAGTCTGCGGGAAACTATTATTGTGCTTCGTTTGACAATAAACCTGGCCGGGTGCCTTCATACCTTATCAGAGTCTGTGCTCATTGGGGGTTCTCTTGGGGTCTGCTGTGTCAGCTATCTGCGCAGAGCCGGGATAGCACACAGAGGGAACACATGCATGCAGCCGATTGTTATCCACAGTGGATAGAGCAGAGCACCACACTGGTGACGTATGATGACATTGGTGACCCCGACCGCTGATCTGGTGAGTAAGCGAGTTGTCCGCTGTAGGAATCGCGATCTAACATGACAGAAAACCATGAGCTAGGGAACCCACAAATCCCTGCAGGATTTAAAAAATATAATGGGGAAGAAATATGTAATGTAATTTGTAAGGCTAGGGCAGAGATTGTAGCCTTAAAATGTAAAATATTGCAAACTATAACCATGGCTATTAAATAGTTAAAACAGCACGCCACAAAATTGGTGGGGCAAGTAACAGTAACAAAGAAAGAGTTAAAAGAATCAAAAGAAGCTACACAGCCCTGGAATGCTCCCAGCCCCCTTCCAGGGTGGCAAGCAGCTCAGAGACAGCCAGCACAGGAACTGAATAAAACATTGGAAACAGCTGCAAGGAACCTACAAAAAATACATGTGCCGTCCCCTGTTATAAATATTGGTGGCAAACAACAGGCTTCAGGTAGCTCTCCTGTGCCTGAAGAATGGGGACAGAAGTTGAAAAAGGTGGCCCTAGCAAAATTAAAAGATGAAACGGGATCCACTACAGTGCAACCACCACCTTATGATAAAAGCCAGGTTCTGGTAAAACCTAAACCGGGTCCTAGACTGGTGCTTGTCAGAACGGGACAAGTAAGTGCACAAATGGAAAAAGTAGCACTTTCACTGAATTGGTAAATCAAATGAAGGAAAAAATGGAACAGTTCACAGAGCACATTACAAGACAGGAGCTGCGACTCAATTGCAGGGGAGTGAACAGAAAAGAATTTCAAAGTCAAAAACTAAAATTGAGCAGGTTAACACCTAAAATCGATGCATTAACATATGGAGTTGCCCAACAACATTTAACTGCAGGGAAAAAAGGGCACTCCTGCAATCAGTCTGGCATGCAGACAAAAGCAACAGACACTGGGGGAACAAATTCAGGTTTTACAAGAGCAGATAATTACTCCCACTCTTATCTCAGAGCCAGGATAAAAACCCAGGGTGCGGTTTCCCAAGTGCTTTGACCCATGGAAACACACTCCGCACTCAACTAAAAATATAACCTCCTTTCTCAAATATTTTTACATACCAGTATGTTTTCTTTTATATCCTTTATCAGTTTGCTAAACTTGCTGCTGCTGCCTGTGCCTTAAGAGTTAATCTCTCTTGGCTCAAGTCTCACTACCTTCCTAGGTAGCTCTTCATGCCCCCCATCCCCTTTCCCTTGCCTCTCCTCACTTCAACTCTTTCTCTGTGTTAAAAGTTAAAAGTTATAGTTTTTACCGAAACCTCCAAAAGATAAAGCAATTGAAAACAGAACAAAACAAAAAACAAAAAGAAAACAAGGTAAAAACTTTACTTTAAATAAATCCAGTAAATTAATTATTTTAACCCTTCAGGAATGCTACAGCTGGAATTATTCCTAACTTTCTTGAAGATATGGTTGCCAAGCAACAGAAATGCATACTCTGCTTCTAATCCTAACCACTCACTAATATTTGAAACATGGGCTTTTCTTATTTCCATATAGCAGAGTTTTAAAATAATGTTAAATATAAAGTAATGCAAATTAATCAAATAAATTTGACAAATATTAATATATTTTTTTTATCAATTTTTGTTAAAAGTTTAAAATAAGGTAATTGTGATGGGTTGCAGCACAGAAACCCCTTGGGGCTACCAACTGATGTGCCAAGACTACTTCTGCCCCTGCTTTCCCTGCCCTCCTAGCTTGGGACTTCAGTGCCCTGCCTGGTTTGAGCCAGACCTGCTAGCCTGCTGCAAACCCAGACCCAGGTCTGAACCACATCCCCTAACAGCTGTAGGCTTAATTATAAGCAGGTTAAGAAGTGTTCCTGTCTTTAACACTCAGATGCCCAACTCCCAATCGGGTCTAAGCCCAAATAAATCCGTTTTACCCTCATAAATTGTTCTCCCTCTATAACACTGATAGAGAGATATGCACAGCTGTTCCCCCCCCCACCCAGGTATTAATACATGCTCTGGGTTAATTAATAAGTAAAAAATGATTTTATTAAATACACAAAGTAGGATTTAAGTGGTTTCAAGTAGTAACAGACAGAACAAAGTGAATTACCAAGTGAAATAAAATAAAACATGCAAGTCTGAGTCTAATACAGTAAGAAAACTGAATACAGATAAAACCTCACCCTCAGTGGTGTTCCAGTAAGCTTCCTTTTACAGACTAGTCTCCTTCTAGTCTGGGTCCAGCAATCACTCACAACCCCTATAGTTACTGTCCTTTGTTCCAGTATTTTCCAGGTATCCTTGGGGGTGGAGAGGCTATTTCTTGAGCCAGCTGAATACAAAATGGGGGGTCTCCCACGGGCTTAAATAGACTTTCTCTTGTGAGTGGAGACCCCCTCTCATCTATGCAAAGTCCAGCTCCAAGATGGAGTTTTGGAGTCATGTGGGCAAGTCACATGTCCATGCATGACTCAGTTTTTACAGGCAGCAGCCATTGTTTACATGCTACCCTGAACGTCCTCAGGTAGACTTCTTATGTGGATTGGAGCCTTCCAAGCTTCATTGTCCTTTAAGTGTTTCTTGATTGGGCACTTAATTTGTACATTCCTTTCTCAAGAAGCTGACCAAATGCTTTACTAAGGCTACTTAGAAATCAATCAAGTACACAGCCAATATTTATAACTTTGAATACAACAATGACACATGCATACAAATAGGATGAATTGATTCAGTAGATCATAACCTTTACAGAGATATGTTACATGGCATATGTAGCATAAAACACATTCCAGTTATGTCATATATACATTCATAAACATATTTCCATAATGCCTTGTGGGGTGCACCGTCACAGTAATAGCTTGTTTATTCAAATATTTAACCCTTTTTATTTTTTATTTTTGTTTGCCTTGTTTTGTATAGTTATGAATAGAATTCTGGCGCCATTTGTTTTTAATTGTAAGTTTGTCCTGTATGTCATGTGTGTTGTCCTGTGTTGTATGTTGTGTGTGTCATGTGACTATTTTTTATTATTTTTATTTCGTTGCAACAAAAATCAGTTGTATACCCTTTTAAAATATATGTATATGTGGTACCACACTATTTTAAGATCATGGTTGGGATATAATCATAGTATTATTATTAACACCAATTTTTTTGTGCAAAGTTCAAAAAGGTTTCAGTTACAAATATATAACTGCGAACCAGCTGAGCAGCGAACAGCTGAGAAGCTAACAGAGGGAGTTTGACTGGGATCTGTCCGAGAGGAGGTACGCTAAGTGCTGCATTAGGGAAGCTGTGTTGGTGAGTATCTGTGTGTCTGTTGCGGGGACAGTTGGTCAGTTTGTCAGTTTGACTGTGCGCTTGATTGTTTGAAAAGTGTGAATTGGGAGTGCTTTGTTCCAGGTGGGCCTTGAGTGGGCCTGACTGTTATAAAAAGGCAGTCAGCTGTGAACCAGCTCAGTGGCGAACAACGGAGAGGCTAACAGAGGGAGTTTGCCTGGGAGTTTGCCTGGGGAGAACCCACTGAGGCGTTCGACTTGCAGGCTCCTCTGAGTAGTTGCTGCAACAGCTGAGGAAGCCCTTAGAAGGAAGGTGATATGGACGGTGAGCGATCAGCTGTTGTAACTTGCACAGGATCTGCCATGTTTGTCTTTCTTCCACAGGATAGAAGCGACTTTATTTGTACAAAATGCAAGCTGGTCTCTGTATTGGAAGAGAAGGTTCGAAGTCTGGAGAAACAAGTATCGACCCTGCGTTGCATAAGAGAAAATGAAGATTTCCTGGACAGACATCAGGATATGCATCTACGGGCACAACGTTCTGAAGAATCAGAGCAGGCTGCGCAGAGGGGACAGAGGGACGGTGAAGAAATTTGGCAGCATGTGACCTCCAGAAGAAGAAAGAGGAGCGTCCATGTACCAGCAATGGAGATACAGGTGAGCAACCGTTTTCATGTTCTCTCCACAGGTACTAATGTGGAGAGTGGACTAGATGATACATCTGAGGGAAGGGAGCAGAAGGGGACTCCACCGATTGGAAGGCATGAGATGCACTGTCCTAGTGATGGGGGTTCCACGACCACCGCTCCCAAGGGAAGGAGGCAGGTGGTGGTGGTCGGGGACTCCCTCTTCAGGGGGACTGAGTCATCTATCTGCCTGGGCATCGGTTACTTTCCTTGCTGTTGCCTCTGGGGAGTTAATATCTGGCTGATTCCCCAACTTATAGCATGTTTTAGTGACAACCATACAACACAATTCTCATAACTTCATAGGCATTAATGATATACATATATGGATAGATACCTCACAGGGCATGCTTTATATGCAATATCACAATTATATACAGATGAGGAATATGGGGGTTACAAGACGCTCCCCCAAGGTATAGTATGTCACAACACTTTTATAAAAGTGAATAATAAGGGAATAATGCGAAGCCTGAAAAGGGGGTACAGTCCCCTAGGGACAGTTTGTAATGGACCTAGAACCAAAGGGAATAAGCTTGATAAACCATATACATAAAAATAATAATTATAAACAGACTAAAATAAGAACAGCCAAATAAGAATGAATCAGTTGTAAATAACAATCAGCTAAAGCACAGCTGGAGTCTATTATAAAATAATAATAATATTAATAAGAATTAATAATAAAGCAACCTAATTGTCCTAACCAGCCTGCCACTGCCCAATTAACAGGAGGCATATTACCATCCCTTTCATTTCCAAAAGGGAGAGAACGGCCCAGGGTTGCCCATTATGAAATGCATAGGTCTGTACTGATATCATCCCATTGTGACCAGCTGGGGGCGTGGTTCCAGCCAGCCAATCACTGTGCACAGAATCGGACCCTCATTTGAATGCCTGTCACTATATATGTGTACAGCGGGAGGGAGGTCAGCAGCATTTGCTGGCAAAGGGGCTGAGCTGAGCTAAGTGAAAGCAGAGTGGAGCAATGGCTGCTGCCCAGAGAGGGAGGAAAAAGGCCCAGACTCAGAGAAGACAGCATTATGGGAGGAAGTCCCAGGCCAAGCAGAGGAAGTCCGAGGACAAGCAAAGGAGGCAGGCCAGGCGGAAGCCAGTGGGGAAGCGTGGAAAGAGCCCCCGTGGGAAGAAGCCCTCCCCCACCCCACCCAATGCCAAGATGCTGAGGCGGTTGCAACGGGACAACAGGCGCTTGTCAAACAAGGCCAAAGGTCTGATGATCTCCTTCATCAACGACATCTACAAAAAGGTGTCCACGCAGGCTGAGCAGCTGAGGAAGCTGAGCCGCCGCCCCACGATTGGCCCTTTGCAGGTGCAAGCCGCCCTGCAGCAGGTGATGCCAAGGAAACGGGTCAGGCGCTCGGCCACCCCAGTCTCGAAGAGGTCTCACTAGAGCAACATCCCTCCCCTTCTCCCTGGGGTGCCTCCTGGCTGGGATCAGAGAAAGAACAAGAGGGGAGAAGGGAGAGGCGCAAACGCCAGCCTGAGACACCTCAGCACCCTCCTGATTAAAGAACTGATGTTGCTTTAGACATGCCAAAAAAACCCCAAACAACCTACATTCTGCCAGAGGGACCAACCTCTACCCCAGCAATTCTTGACGAGAGACTATGAGAGACTGAATCAGTGTGAGACTTTCCATACCGGAGCCTGATAGACCATTCCACTGCAGCCTGCTTCAGTGAGACCATCACAGTTTGGAAGAGGAGACTCTTATCTCTGGACTGAGCCACTGGGTCAATTTCCATCATTGGAAAAATAGAGACCAACACGCTGGCTGTGGACTTAATGAACCAGACACTTTTCATCACTGTAAATGAGAGACTGGCTAGAAAGAGCTGGCATCAATTGAACTGAAAGGATTGTATGAGAGGCACTGTCCTAAGGGAAATGAAATAATTGTCTTGGCGTTATAATAAAACAGGATTTTAACAGCACTTTTTGGTGTCATGTGGTTCCTCTATCTTAAGGAATAAGGATGGGATGGATGGTGCGTCCCAATTTAATATACAACTAATGACTAAGAGTTTTGGGATTTTCTTGTGTTGAAACAAGGAACAATTTTATTAACTCCTTTAAGGCCTTTCTCTTTACCACAGATTAACAGTGAATTATCCTGGCTAAAATGTTAGTCACTTTAGGCCACCACTTTCCCCTGGGAATTGAGGGTTTATTAAGGGACTAATAAAATACCCAGATTTTAAATTAATCAGACAAAGTGTGGGCACAACTAATACATACACAGAACAGCTCCATATTTAATTTCCTTCCTTATAGTATTTCCCTACGCATACCTGTATTAATCTGAAGCCAGGCGGAACTCACCCAGGATCCAATCTCTGCAAGAAAAGAAGGGTAAGGTCCTCAGTTTGATTTAATTGGAATAGGTCTATTAGCTTTAGTGATGTTCTGTTGATAAGCCCCTTCGTTTTCAGTTTAAACCAATTTTTACCAAAAAAATCCCAGGTTTTACAAAAAATATTATTCGTTTTTTTCCTGATTTTCACTCTACTTTTGCATCATTCAAATATATAAAAAATTACGTGTTTTATTAGGAAAATACAATACATTTCATGAGATATATGCATTACGATAATACATTAGTCTGTGTTGTGACGGGATCAGGCCAGACAGCTATAGGAGAGTGGTCCTATTGAAAATTCCAGGGGAAGTGGGCGGGCGTAAGCCCGTCCATGGCTAAAGGATCCTCCCTCAGCCTTTGGGGAGGATCCACTGAGCCCGGGAACTCAACTGCTTACAGGGGTCAATAAAAAAGAAAACACGGGAAGGTGTGAAAGTCAAAGGGTCAAAAAGAGAGAACCAAAAGGGACACCAAGCAGAGAACCCTGGACAGCGCCCACTGCTCCTTGAAGGTGTCAAGGGAGCCAGCAGACGCCGCCCAGAGGAACTCTGCCTGGATGCATGAATGGAGGGAGGACAGGAAATAGACCCCACAGTCTCAAAGAACCCCCTCAGCCAACATCCTCTCCCTGGTGTTGTAGATGGCCACTTTGGCCATTGCCAGGCGGAGGTTGATGAGGAGGTCCTGCGATTTTGTGGGGCCACGGATAGGGTGTGCATAAATGAGAGAAGGCCCAGGATAAGCAGGTCCCTTTTCCCCTGGTAATTGAACAGGGGTTACTCCAGGTTAATTAGGATACCTGGGGCTAATCAAGGGCCTTCCAGAACCTGTTAAAAGCCTCCCCTCCAGTCAGATAGGCGTACACAATAGGAGCTGTGGGGAGCAGGCATGCTACTGGAGAGCTGGATGGTGCAGACACTGACAAATGCCAGAAGGAAGACCTCACAGGTATAGAGGTGAGGAGCAGGGGAAACCCTACCCAACCGGGTGTACAGCCCTTCTGGGCCCCAGAGGTTTGGGGGAAGAGACCCCGCCAGAGGGGAGAGACTGAACTGGGTGTCTGGCCTGCTGCCACTACACCCAGAGAAGCTACCAGAGACTAAGAGGCTCCCCTCCCCCGCCCCCTCCCGTGTCAGGGAGGCTGGCAGGAACCCCTGCTCTGAAAGGTGCAGATAGTAAACCCAGGGGGTGGGGAAATTCCCAGGGAGAGAGGAATTCCTCAGCCCACTGCTAAGAGGAAGCACAGAACCCACCAAGGCAGAGAAGGAGCTCTGCCACAGTGTGTATATGCAAAGCTGTCTCTTGAAGTAAGACTATGCATTAGTCTAGAAGATGCAACAATAAACAAACAGGCACTCATGCAAGCTCTGAAGTGTGTGCACATCTGAACATACCGATGAATTGCACACCCACCATATACACATTTCAAGAAGATAACAGTTTAAAGTTTTGACACACTAAAATTGGAAGAAAATGAAAATCTTTCCTTCCATCCACCCAAATAAACCCTGATACTTACCCAGAAAAATTATGAATAGTTTTTGACACTGATTTTCACCTGTTTTGTGTTTGTAGTAATAAACACTGATAAATTCCCAGGAAAAATTAAATAAGATTAAAAACCGAAAATGAAGGGCCCTATCTGTTGATTTACAGAAGCTGAGGACCTGATCCTGAGAGAACGAGGAGGAAGGAGAATTTTAGTTTGACCAACAGGAGAAGTAGAGTTGAATATCTGTCGCATTCTGGCGGTTTGTTCAACCCTGTCAGGGTTCCCTCCCCACTCTGAACTCTGGGGTACAGATGTGGGGACCCGCATGGAAGACCCCCTAAGCTTATATTCCACCAGCTTAGGTTAAAAACTTCCCCAAGGCAAAAATTCCTTGCCCTGGGATGGTATCGCTGCCACCACCAAGTGAGTTAGACAAAGATTCAGGAAAAGGACCACTTGGAGTTCCTGTTTCCCCAAAATATCCCCTCAAGCCCCTTCACCCCCTTTCCTGGGGAGGCTTGAGAATAATATACCAACCAAATAAGTAACCAAGGTGAGCACAGACCAGACCCTTGGTTTTTTAGGACACTAAAAACCAATCAGATTCTTAAAAACAGAACTTTATTATAAAGAAAAAAGTAAAAGAAGCACCTCTGTAAAATCAGGATGGAAGGTAATTTTACAGGGTAATAAGATAAAAAACACAGAGGATTCCCCTCTAGGCAAAACTTTAAAGTTACAAAAAAACAGGAATAAACCTCCCTCTTAGCACAGAGAAAATTCACAACCTAAAACAAAAGATAATATAATGCATTTCCTTGCTATTACTTATTATTTCTGTAATATTAGATGTATCATTTCAGTAGGAGCTGGATTACTTGCTTGGTCTCTCTCTTTGTCTCAGAGAGAACAACAACACAGAGCACAAAGCAAAAACCTTCCCCCACAGACCGGTTATTTGAGCTTCTTAACCCTTTACGGGTAAAGGAGGGATTTTATGCTACCCTTAGCTGTATGTTCATGACAAACCCCAAACATCTCCAAATTTCCTCTTCCGTCTTCATAGACTCATTAAATAAGTGGGGTAAGAACATGGATCCATGCTGGAGGTCATGAAAGGGATGAGTTAGTTGCAATCCTGTGAGACCTCCCAGAGGGTAAAGAATGGATCCATTGTCATTCAGTTCCCATTGCTGCTGCCATGTCCCATGGAACAGTTTTAGCAAGGCCTGGTCATCCATATGAAACGCTGCTGAGAGACTGAATGAAGTGGGTAGGGACACGTGACCTCTGTGCATCTCCAGGAGAAGATCATCAGCCAAAGTCATCGTTGCAGACCATAGGCCATTCCTAGGACTAAAGCCAGACTTATTAGCAGGCCAGACTTACAAAGGTATTTAGGTGCCTAAAGATGCAGATAGGTAAGTTCAAAAGCGCCTAAGCAGGTCAGGGGCCTAATTCTCATTGATTTAAATATGAGTTAGGAGTCTAAATGGCCTAGATGCTTTTTCAAAATCCATTGAGCACCTCTCTTCATTGTGATGTGCCTGAACGGCTCTTAAAACCTGGCCCTTCGTCTCTCTGTGCCTCCTCTTCCTCATCTGTAAAACGAAGATTGTCCTTGCCTTGTCCACTTAGATTGGAAGCTCTCTGAGGCAGAAATGTTCTATTCCTGTGGATGTGCCCAATGTCCCGCACAATCTCGGTGAGGGTTTTGAGGTGCTAGTGAAGCACAAAGAAGAAATGCTAGCAGCAAAAAGCATCTCACAGTGTTTTGGAAGGAAAATGGTTTGGTCTCCAGCTATTTCCTCAGGAGGAATGCTAGGAATTTAGGCTAGGGTTGCCAACTTTGTAAAAAACAGACACTCGAGCAGGAGTGCTGGAACCACCCGAGCCCTGCCCCTTCCCCCGAGGCCCCACTCCTGCCCTGCCCCCATTCGCTCCTCTTTCCTCCTCCCTCCATCGCTCACTACTTTTCCCCTCTCACCCCCTCCCTGCATGGGTCGGGAGGGACTCGCCTGCAGAGCCGGGCCTGGGAGCTGCAGCTGCCCGATGCAGGTAGGAGGCGGCCCTGGCTGAGTAGAGGCTGGTGTGGATGATGATTCGATGCCTCCCCACCTCCCCCACCTGCAGTAACTGGACTTTGGGTGTCCAGTGGGTAGATCTGACCGGACACCATCAGGTCCCCTTTTCGACTGGACTTTCAGGTCAAAAACCGGACACCTGGCCATCCTAATTTAGGCCCAAATCTTCAAAGGTATTTTGGTGCTTATCTCCCACAAGTTAGGCTTCTAAATATCTTTGAGGATCTGGGCCTTAGTTAGCTTTAATCTGGAGGTGGAGCCTTTCTGAGGGTATGAATTGCTCACTTGTTATGTATTTTGGGGGGATTACATTATGCATATATATATTTTCACAGAGAACTTTGATGGGTTCAACTGGGACATCAGAAAGAAATTTACAATCCTCAACCCTGTGTCTTCCTTAATATTTTGCCACCCCTAACCATTGTGCCTCGCCAAAATTGTAGGCTCTGACCTTGTAAGGAGCTCTCTGCAGAGAGGCTTCTGTGCCCACGCAGATCCTCGATGACTCTGCACGTTACAAGGGCCTGCAGATGTGGAGCTCAGTGCAAGCTTAGTGTCTTCCACTGCAAGATTTTGGGGGCTTTCGGTGGATTACTTGGTACTCTTTCATAAAAGAACAGGGCATAAGTAATAAAAACCATGAAGACCTGGCACAGTCCCTTAGGAATTTTTTAAAGCCAGTGGAACCAATGAAGAAAATATGTAATACCAATAATAGGCCAGATTCTCAGTGGGTGGAAGTGTAGTTCCGATGAAATCAATGGAGCTGTGTCAATTTATAGAGACAAGGCGGGGGGAGGTAATATCTTTTATTGGACCAACTTCTCTTGGGGAGAGAGAAGTTTTTGAACTTACACAGAGCTCTTCTTCACGTCTGGAAAACTAAGGCCAAGTCTACACTACAGACCTATAGTGGTATAACTATGTCACTCAGGGGTGTGAAAAATCCCACCGATTTAGCGCTGTCTACGTGGGGTGGCTAAGGTCAGTAAAATTACGTCACTCAGGGGTGTGGATTTTTCACACCCCAGAGTGACGTATACCTAAGAAAGTTTGTAGCGTTCACCTGGCCTATGACTGGAGGAGTGTTAACGGGCCACTTCACCTTGAACGGTCCCTTGAAATGTGTTAATTACTTATGCTAAACAATCTCTTCCGCCTTGCATTTAGCAGTGACAGTCTAACCCCAGATCTACACTACAAGCTTACATCAGTATAACTACATTGTTCAAGAGTTTGAAAAATCCATACCCATGAGCGATGTAGTTATACCGACCTAAACCTTGGTGTTGACAGCACTATGTTGACGGGAGAGCTTCTCCCATTGAAATAGCTATTGCCTCTTGCAGAGGTGGGTTAACTATGCTGGTGGGAGAAGCTTGAAGCTGTCCTGTCGGCATAGTAGTAAAATGCTACAACCGCTGCAACGCTGTACATGTAGACATGCCATGAGTTAGTTTCCCTGACCTGAAGAAGACCTCTGTGAAAACTTGTCTCTCACCAACAGAAGTTGGTTCAATGAAAGTTATTACCTCACCCACCTTGTCTTTCTAATATCCTGGGACCAACCCGGATACAGCAACACTGCATATGTCAATTTCTGTCAGTGGAGATCCTGGCTTAATAAATACACAGCAATAGCTAACAAAAATAATGCCACGATAAAAATGATTAACGAAAAATTGTAATGATACTTATTGGTGATAGTAGAATAATAACATCTACAGTAGAACCTCAGAATTATGAACACCTCAGCAATGGAGGTTGTTTGAAACTCTGAAATGTTCATAACTCTGAACAAAACATTATGTTTTTTCCCCCAAAAAAGTTTACAACTGAATATTGACTTAATGCAGCTTTGAAACTTTACTATGCAGAATAAAAAT
This sequence comes from Terrapene triunguis, assembly GCF_002925995.2. Classification (NCBI taxonomy): domain Eukaryota; kingdom Metazoa; phylum Chordata; order Testudines; family Emydidae; genus Terrapene; species Terrapene triunguis. The sequence continues at coordinate 237,392 of NW_020664770.1, forward strand.
GCTGCTTTCCCTGTACTTTTTTTTGTAGTTTTCATTTAACACAGTATTGTACTGTATAGTATTTGGTTTTTTTCATCTCTGCTGCCTGATTGTGTACTTCCAGCCCCAAATGAGGTGTGTGGTTGACTGATCAGTTTGTCACTCTGGGGTTCATAACTCTGAGGTTCTCCTGTAAATATTAAAATAATAAATTATAGTAAATAATCAGCTAATTGGCTGCTGGCCCCTAATATACTCCACAAAAATCACCATAGCAACTTAATTGCCCTACTCATCCTACCAAAAGCCAGTGAGCATGTGGAATGCTACAATTTCCTTAATTTTCACATGAGAAGGAGTGAATTCGAGTCCCTCATTACGAGGATCACCATTACAGTGTGGCTAACAAGGCCATTGTCCCAGCCAGCCAATCACTGGGCACAGAGTCAGTGCCTCATTTGAATGCCTGACACTATATAGGAATACAGCTGATGCAAAGCCACTGCAGGCTGAGAACTGAGCTGGAGAGACCAGGGTGGAGAGCAATGGCTGCTGCCCAGAGAAGAAAGAAGAAGGCCCAGATCCGGAGGAGGCAGAAGACTCAGCAGATAACGCTCCAGAAGCCACAGCCCAAACGGAAAACGTCCCAGCCACAGCAAGGCAGGTGGAAGCCGGTGTTGAAGCGATTGAGGAAAAGCCAGGGGAAGAGGCGTTTTTCTACTTTGTATATCTCTGAGATGATGGGCCAGCTGCAGCAGGGAAATCGGCGCATGTCGGCCAAAGCCAAGGGGCTGATGAACTCCTCCATGTGCAATCTCTACAGCGGAGTATTCACGGAGGCCGACCGCCGGAGAAAGAAGAGACGTGGGTCTTTCATCGGCACCTCAGAGGTGCAAGCCGCTCTGGAGAAGGTGATGAAAGGGAATGTTGCCAATTACTCCATCACCTCCATCTGCAGCAAGTCTCGTTAGAGAAATATTCCTTTTCCTTTCCCCCTAAGGCCCTACACCATGGCAGGGGTAAGAGAAAAAGCAAGAGGGGAAAAGGGAGAGGAGCAAATACCAGCCTCATTGACCCAAATGCCTGCCTGATTAAAGATCTATCATTGCCTTCGAGATGACCAGAAAAGCTGCATTTTGCCCCTTGCTGAGGGACCAACCCTACGTACAGCAATTCTTCATGCAGGAGGCTGAGCTAGAGGAGAGATGGAATCAAAAGTGGAATCTCCACGATTATGAATGAGAGAGAGTCATGCAGCATCCTGAAACAATGGGATCAGCAAACATTGCGAGAAATACCATTCTTCATCAGAAGAAAAGAGTATCCTGAACCAGCACCAAAGACTTTTCACACCTGGGAAAAAAAGATTCTCATGCTACACCTTGAATTTGCAAGAGGTACTTTCCTTGATGGATGGAGACTGTCTTCTCTGCATTGCTTCACTGAAAGAATCTGGGGAAAGAGATTTGCCAACGTTCAAAATCAAAGGATTGCCAATGAGATGTTATCATAAGGGGAGAAATTAAGTCATCTTGACATTATAATAAACAGGATTTTAGCAGCAATTTCTGTTGCTAAATGTTTTCTTTATATGGGAGTGGGGGGAGTGCTTTATGATTTAGCTAACTGGCTTCAAGATGGAGCTTGATAAGTTTATGGAGGGGATGGTCTGATGGGACTGCCTATAATGGCATGATGTAGCCAATCTGCGACTGCTAGGAGCAAATATTTCCAGCGGCCAGTGATGGAACACTAGCTGGGGAGGGCTCTGAGTTACTGCAGAGAATTCTTTCCCAGGTGTCTGGCTGGCAGGTCTTGCCCACATGCTCAGTGTCTAACTGATTGCCATATTTGGGGTTGGAAGGAATTTTCCCCTGGGTCAGATTGGCAGAGCCCCTCCCTGGGGATTTTTTGCCTTCCTCTGCAGCATGGGGCATGGGTCACTTGCAGATTTAAACTAGTGTAAATGGTGGATTCTCTTTAAATCATGATGTGAGGACTTCAGTAACTCAGCCAGAGGTTAGGGGTCTATTACAGGGATGGATGGGTGAGGTTGTGTGGCCTGCGATGTGCAGGAGGTCAGACTAGCTAGATGATCACGATGGTCCCTTCTGACCTTAAAGTCTGAGTCTATGAGCATTTAAGATGAAGTCTTAATGAGTTGTAGACTTCTGCTAGAGTGAACACAAAGGGCTTTCAATGCATCCCTTTTTTCTGATCAGTGCTTAAAATAAATATCCAGCTGCAGATGATAAAGGAATATAGGCCTCCATTGTCAGCTTGGAAGGATAAGAACTCAAGATTATAAACCATTAAGAAAAGAGTGGATATAGGCTAGCCTTTCAGCCTAGAGAACAGTAACAACCATCTCCAGTTCCTCCAGATTTATTCCTCTTCCTAACTACTTTGGTATTGTCCAAATTGCGCAGAAGATGCTAAGATGTTACGTCTTAGAGTCTCTCACCTCAAGGGTCTTCATGTGTACAATAAACAGTTCCCTTAAGGAGGATGTGTCCAATACAACCCTGTGGAATCTCCAAGAAAGGAAAGAATGGAGTTGCTTTAAAGCAGTGGTTTTCAACCAGGGATCCGAGGCCCCCTGGGAGGCTGCGAGCAGGTTTTAGGGGGTCTGTCAAGCAGGGCTGGTATTAGACTCACTGAAGCCCAGGACAGAAAGCTGAAGCCCTGGGCTCTGAGCCCCACCACCCAGGGCTGAAGCGGAAGCCTGAGCAACTTAGCTTCCTGGGGTCCTGGGCAATTACCCTGCTTGCTACCCCCAATGCTGGCCCTGGCTTTTATATGCAGAAAAACAGTTGCTGTGGTACAGGTCGGCCATGGAGTTTTTATAGAATTGGGGGGGGGGGGGAGGGAAAGGTTGAGAACCCCAGCTCTAAAGCACAAATTTTAGTTCCTTTGGGTTCCCCCCCCCTTATTTACAATTAAAAGTGACTCCATCCACCTCTGCCGGGGTCAGGTCCCAAAACACCTCATGATCAACCATATCAGATGCTGATGGTAGATAGGCTAAAGTCTAAAATGGACACCTGACCTTGGAGCCTCACTAGGAGGAGACCCTCAACAACCACAATTCCTTATCCAGCACCAGGTCTATGTGACATTCCATTCCATATTATTTATGGAAATATGCTTATGATATGGCATAACTGAGATATACTTTGTGCAAGTTGGCTCATGTAAGATATCATTGGAAAGGTTATGATGTACTGAATGTGATTATCCAATTTGTATGCCTGTATCATTTCTGTATCTGAAGTTAGGAATATTGACTATGCATCTGTATTTCAAATGGTATACTTTGGGTGTCACCCCCAACTAGCCCTTCACGTACAACAATGAAAAACCCAGACAGGGCTGATGGCCCATTAACAAATGGACTGTGGAAGAGCTTAGTCTTCCAGTGGATGCTCCAGATGCCCTGTGAGTAATGGCTGCCACAGCCCTGCAGAGACAGGGGTCCGAGTCACCTGCTATGGGACCCCTTCTGCCCCTTTTTGGAATGCCCGTATTTTTCCACAGCAAGACAAAGGGTTCCCGCCTTACACAGGAGCTATATAAGGCATGGGAGTGACGTCATCAAGGTTCTCCTCTGCCTCCCCCCCAAAGAGAAACTGAAAAACACCTGGAAGCAAGAACTGAAGGGTTGAGCCCAAGCTGGAAGGACGTCTAGCTTGTGGGTAATAATACCTGAGGTCTCAAGCTGCAGGCCAGCACAGCTGCCTTTCAAGACTTTCTGTAATCTGCCTGCAACAATATCTAGGGTGAGAAATTACTAGTTGTAACCAATTTCTTTAGTGAAACAAACTTAGTTTGAGTGTTTTGTTTTATTTTCTTAGTAATCTGCTTTGTTCTCTTTGCTATCGCTTTAACCTCTTAAAATCTACCTTTTATAGTTAATAAACTTATTTTGTGTTTATAATATAATCCAGTTTGTGCAATTCATAATTGGGGGGGGGGGGGTGGCAGTAAGAGGCTGGGCATACCTTCCTCCACATTGAGGGAGGAGGCTGATTTCATAATATACCTTTGCATCTGCACTCCAAGAGAGGCAGGCACCTGAGTGCTGGGGCAAGTCCCTTTAGCTGAGTCTTCCCAGAGCTGATCTCAGTGTCTGTGTTGTTCTGCAGTTGGGTGTGGCCCTGCCTGTGTATGTTCTGGAGGATGCTTAAGAGCCTGGCTCAGCAAGACAGGTAAAAAGGGGGCCCATGCTGGCAGAACAGGTGGGCTCAGTGGTATCTCAGCACATCAGGTAGCATCTTAAAGAGGGCCAACCTATCACAGACTAGACCGAGGTTGATAAGGCATTCATAAAGAAGAAGAATTAGGTGTAGCTGAAGTTGGTTAATTAGAATCTGCTTGGTAACTGTTCTCAAAAGGGAGGGTAAAAATTGATGAGAATGTTAACAGGAAGAGATGGCTTCTTCAGCAGAACCTTGCTTGCTTCCGGGCATTAAGCGACTGGGTCTATAAAGGGCGGTAGCATCATTTCCCATCAATAATAATAGTCCCAACACTTCCTTTTAATAACCACCATGGGCAGGTGTTATTATCATCTTGGTGGTGGTTGTGAAACCTTATCCTAAAATTTGAGAACATCCAACAACACTGAGAATGGAAGGAACTCAATAGAGAGAAGTGGTTTGTTCAGACAGCCCAGCCCGTTCTGAGTTCCTGAGAGACTGTCAGATCTGAGCAATCTTACCTGCAAAGCAGATGGAAAACTACTGACAATGGGCCAGATTTGCAAAGGTACTAAAAGGCAGGTGTTCAAAAACCTCTAAGCGGGTTAGGTTCCAACCTCCCATTGATTTCAATAGCAGTTAGGTGTCTAATATGTTGAGACACTTTTGAAAATCTCACTAGACGTATTGGCATTGTGAGGGGCCTAAATACCTTTGAAAACTTGGTCCCAAAGTCCCTGATACATCAAAGCACCTAAGCACATGCATAACTTTAAGCACATTGTAATTCCATTGACTTAAAGGGGACTATGGACTTGCTTAGATGTTCTGCTGGATTGGGGCCAATGAGAGTGTCTTCTTGTCTTGTAGCATATAGGATCTGATTCATCTCCATAGCAGTCAATAGGAAACTCCAATTGACTCCAATGGGAAACTTCCATGATTCCAAAGGAAGTTGAACTAGACCTATATGAGCTAGTTTTGAAAAAATGCCAAGCGCCCAAAACTCCAGTTGAAGTCAATGGGAACGACTAGTGCTAGGAATCTCTGAAAATCAGGGTCTATGTAATGTTTTGCACTATCTGAGGAATGAAAATATCTTGCCATTTCTAAGATCCTATGTCATCCCAGATATTTTCCTTTTACTCTCTGTTCCAGGCCTCTGTCAGCCTGGAATGGAAGACTGCAAACAATAAGGGCCCGATCTCACCAACATTTACTACTGAGCAAAGTGCTTGTTTACTGCAGTTAATTGTCCTATTGACTTCAGTGACAATAAGCATTTCACTCGGTATGAAATGTTTGAATTGCTGAGTATAAAGGCTCAGATACTGAAAGGTATTTACACACCTTTCTGGAGAGAACTTGAGTTGGTTAAAACAGACACAAGCATCTCACTGTGTCACATGACAAGGGCTTTCCATTCCATTGCCAGCTATTTTCTTGTGGTGAATAGT
>NW_020664770.1:313026-316421 GCF_002925995.2 Terrapene triunguis
TTCCTGATCACTTTCCTCTCCTCTAAATCCTTCAGAATTGATTCCTTTAGGACCTGCTCCATGATTTTTCCAGGGACTGAGCTGAGGCTGACTGGCTTGTAGTTCCCTGGATCCTTCTTCTTCCCTTTTTTAAAGATGGGCACTACATTAGCCTTTTTCCAGTCATCCGGGACCGCCCCCGATCGCCATGAGTTTTCAAAGATAATGGCCAATGGCTCTGCAATCACATCTGCTAACTGCTTTAGCACCCTCAGATGCCGCACATCCGGCTCCATGGACTTGTGCTCATTCATCTTTTCTAAATAGTCCTGAACTACTTCTTTCTCCACAGAGGGCTGGTCACCTTCTCCCCATTCTGTGCTGCTCAGTGCAGCAGTCTGGGAGCTGACCTTGTTCGTGAAGACAGAGGCAAAAAAAGCATTGAGTACATTAGCTTTTTCCACATCCTCGGTCACTAGGTTGCGTCCCTCATTCAGTAAGGGGCCCACACTTTCCTTGACTTTCTTCTTGTTGCTAACATACCTGAAGAAACCCTTCTTGTTACTCTTAACATCTCTTGCTAGCTGCAACTCCAAGTGTGATTTGGCCTTCCTGATTTCACTCCTGCACGCCTGAGCAATATTTTTATACTCCTCCCTGGTCATTTGTCCAATCTTCCAGTTCTTGTAAGCTTCCTTTTTGCGTTTAAGATCAGCAAGGATTTCACTGTTTAGCCAAGCTGGTCACCTGCCATATTTACTATTCTTTCTACACATCGGGATGTTTTTTTCCTGCAACCTCAATAAGTGTTATCCCACAAACTTATACAGGATCGTTTTAGGGGTCAAGGCAAAGATGCTACATTTATTATTAATCTGTAACTATTAGCAAATACCTCAATGCTTATACACATACACTCACACACACACACACACACCAAAATGTTCTGCAGCTGCTGGATAGTTACCAGTCCTGATTGTAGTTTGAGTTCGCAGCTTGGGATCGTAGCTCGTGACAGCTAACTGGCCAGGAAAGCTGAGCACGAGGAGGAGCCGGGTCTCTGTCGGGCGCGCACCGATGCTCCTTGATGTTGATAGCAGAACGTTACCCAAAGTCTCTCCTCTCACCCTTCCTTTTTTATAGGAGTTTAGTTTGGATTCAAAGTTCCTAGGTCTCGCTGTGTCACGCTGCCTCTGGGTTTGGTGCTTGATTACCCGTTAATTGCAGGCGTGACTGTCAGCCTGGGACCTGGCTTTGATCTTCCTTCTGTTGTTTCTTTTTAGGGTGGATGCTTTTTGCTTGAGTTAGGGCTGTTGTCTAGTTCTTCAGCCGTTGGTATTTGAACTTTATCTCATCAGGACGGGCTGGTGCTGGAGGTTGATTCTATCACCCATGCATCCCTCATTCACACATCTCAACTAGACTAATAAAATTACAGTATGGCTTGCAAAAATAGAGGCTGCAGCACAAGCCTTCTACAAAATGGAGTCAGCATTTTAAAATGGGTTTTGAGTTACAATATTGCACAGAAGTTACAATGTTACAATGTAGGTAAAATGGCAAGTGTAATGAAAGTTACAATGTAGGCAAAATGGCAGGTGTTATGAAATGGTGAACAGAAGTTACAATGGTACAGGATAACTAAAAACAATTTCATTCATGAGTCCTACATAAGGATTCTTTAAAATACAGCCAGCTCTCCTGGACTCCTTTCCCCCTCATGTTATTCTCCCAGGGGATCTTGCCCATCAGTTCCCTGAGGGAGTAAAAGTCTGCTTTTCTGAAGTCCAGGGTCCGTATTCCGCTGCTCTCCTTTCTTCCTTGTGTCAGGATCCTGAACTCAACCATCTCATGGTCACTGCCTCCCAGGTTCCCATCCACTTTTGCTTCCCCTAGTAATTCTTCCCAGTGACAGATTGGCAGCTGTTTGGGGAGGCTTAACTTCTCCTAGCCTGTTATACCGGTCGCCCATGGGTGCCTGGCCTGACCCTGCCTTGATGTGTGGCATGGGAACGTGTCCTACTGCCGTGGAAGAAATAAAGCAGCCCTCCCCAGAAACCTTCCGCAGAGGATTACAGACTACCTTCCAGGAAAGTTTCCTTGAGATCTGTATGGAGGATTCATGGGACATCCCTGGGCACATTTTAATAATTTTTTAAATAATTAATGGAGATATCCTATCTCCTAGAACTGGAAGGGACCTTGAAAGGTCATCAAGTCCAGCCCCCTGCCTTCACTAGCAGGACCAAGTACTGATTTTGCCCTAGATCCCTAAGTGGCCCCCTCAAGGATTGAACTCACAACCCTGGGTTTAGCAGACCAATGCTCAAACCACTGAACTATCCCTCCCCACATAACCATAACTTTTCTGCACATAAACAAACTTTTCTGCAGACCCCCCTCTGCCTAGTTGTACAGGAGAATGAGAAGCAGATAGCAACTGTACCTCTATTGTTTTTTTCACTATCTCTTCTAGCCTGATTAAAGAAGAGTAAATGAACAGATGTGTCCCTGCAACATCAAAGCAAACTGCATACTTACTACAGGTTCCTTCCTCTGCATCAGGCTCGCTCATGGTGGATTGTAGGAACAGGCTTGAGGTGACCCATATATAGGGCCCCTAGATTAGGAATCCCCAGATTCTAGTTCATTGAGCTGAATCTCCATGGGACCAAGGTGCATAAAGGTATGTTTGTGGTTTCATCGTTGCAGGATTGGGGCAGTGGATCTGATGCAATGCAATAGGAGAACGAGATGCACTGGGGCCTCGGAAGAGCAGGCTGAGTGCTGTTTTCAGGAGTGCTGTGTTTTCCATGGGCCTGCTGGGACGCAGGGAACGGCTGCATCGCATTGGCCATGAACTGCTCTACACCCAGCCCCATCTATCTCACTGCCTTCCCCAGCTCACCTCTGTGACGTGATGGGGGATGGGAGCTGGGTAGAGTGCAGTCCTTCTGTCAAGGATTCCACTGGGGCATGAGCCTTGGTTATCCCAAAATGGGGATAACAATCCTGATCTCTGTCCTAAAGCACTTTGAGAGATTGCTATTATTGCAGGCGGCCACAGATGCTGTGGGACAACTGTGAAATCGCTGCTGCCCTCTCCTGGATAGAGTCAGAACTGCTCACCTGTGTGCTTCAACCCCTTCACAGCAATTCCTTACCTCCAGCATCTGGGCTATTGGAGCGGGAGGGTCTTGGGTTGAAACTTGCATCCATTAAATTCTGAACAACTATGGCAGTCAAGTATCAGAGGGGTAGCCGTGTTAGTCTGAATCTGTAAAAAGCAACAGAGGGTCCTGTGGCACCTTTAAGACTAACAGAAGTATTGGGAGCATAAGCTTTCGTGGGTAAGAACCTCACTTCTTCAGGTTCTTACCCACGAAAGCTTATGCTCCCAATACTTCTGTTAGTCT
>NW_020664770.1:316521-324000 GCF_002925995.2 Terrapene triunguis
GGGGGGGGGGCATTATTTAAGGAGATGATTGAACTAGGGAAGGTGGCTTTGTCACCATGGTCCCGTGGACCTGCTGTTTTGCCCCAGCAAAGGAATTGGGTCATCAGCAGGGATCCACTCAGGGACCTTCAGCCCCTATGGCGAGGCCCTTCACTACCTGAGCTATAGGAGCTCCACTGTGCTGTGGTAGTAGGCTGTTCTTGTTATGGTGGCTCGCTGCTGACTCGAGGACTGTTTGAGAGAAGCTTTGCAAAAGCAGCCGATGATTTGGTGCTGAGTGTGACATGGTTGTCTCCTAATATTTGGTTTTCTGAGAGCTGCAGCTTCTGGATGCACGTGGTTACAAAAGGATCCTGGCTATCGTTTTGAAAAGGAAATGTCTGGCTTTTGTGGATATGGAGATAGCCTGAGAACATGGCCCGAGTCTGGCCTTAAGGCTCAGAAACCAGAAGGAAAAGAAAAAGAACCCACAGGTGTTAGGGGCGATGAATTCTTCTTAAAAGTGTGTGGGGGGACTTGGGGCCCCAGCCGCTCCGTGGCCCTGCCCCTGCCCCATCTCTTCTCCCCAAGGCCCTGCACTGGCCAAGCCAGAAGCTTGTCTGGGGAGTCTGGGCCCCTCCACTTGCCTGGGATGGGGGGCCCGAGAGCAGCCCCCAGCCTGTGTTCCCGCCCCCTGGACTCCCACCCAGGGCAGGTGAAGAATCTGCAGCTCCGCACAGCTGCCCGCAAGACTCTTACCCCGACCTGGCTCTGACTTCCAGCCTGACCTGGGGGCGGGGCCTCGGGGGCCAAAGAGCACAGCTGGGTTATGGTAAGAGGTGGGGAGCTGTGCACCCTTCACCTGCCCTGGACAGGGAGTCCAGAGGGGTGGGGACACGGGCCAGGTGCTGCTCTCAGGCCTCCCCTCCCTGGGCAGGTGGAGGGTCCGCATCTCCCCATAACTGCTGGAGCTCCCCAGGCCACTCTAACCTCGGCTGGGCTCCAGCTTCTGGCCTGGCTAGGGGGTGGGTCCTCAGGGGGAAGAAGATGAACAAGGGGCTGGGCCAGTGATGAAAAGTGGGGGGGCCATGGCCCTTTGGCCCCGCCTACTCCGGCGCCCCTGACAGGTGACTAACTTAGCCTTCATCATATTCAGCTGTAATACAAGGACCCTACAGATCTGTACCCTGTAAATCATATAATACAGTTCAAAAAAGAACTAGATAAAATTCATGGAGGATAGGTCCATCAATGGCTATTAGCCAGAATGTGGGAATGGGCAACAGGATGGATCACTTGATGATTACATGTTCTATTCATTCCCTCTGAAGCATTTGGCATTGGCCACTGTTGGAAGACAGGATACTGGGCTAGATGGACCTTTCATCTGACCCGGTATGGCCGTTCTTATGTTCTTATTTATGCTTCTGTTCCACCTTGTATTTAGCTGTGACACTCGGAGTACCTTTCCCTGACCTGAAGAAGGGATCTGTGTATAGCTCGAAAGCTTGTCTCTCTCACCAACAGAATTTGGCCTCATAAAAGATATTACCTCACCCACCTTGTCTGTCTGTATTTCTAAGACACCGGTCAATATGATACCAAGTACTGTACGTATCTAGCATTCGTCACATCCTCATTAGTCTCTTCTTCCCCTGGTTCTACATTTAAAACTTTCCCCCACCCTCAATTTCATCTTCATTCCTGTTCTGCCACCTCTTTCCTTCCTTCCTTTAACTCTATCAATGTTACCCAAAAGGGTTAAGAATTTTACAAATACATTGGACTCCCTGACAGGAGCATGGGCACCTCCTGGGGCTTTTATACCTCCGAATAAATAGTTACATCCATACATGTAAGAGTTGGAAGGGAGGGAAGGGGGGAAGAGAAATCTGAGTGAGAAAGAAGACAGGGAGGAAGATACAGTCGGTGATGGTTGTCAGAGAGCAACGCTGTTTGGCCATTCTTTCAAAAATGGCTTGTGGCCAGAAACATGCAGACAAGGAGTGGAGATAAGTAGAAATGAAAGGGACTCCTCAGCAGCACAGTTCATAGGCATTAGTTAAACTTGCTGGGTCATTGGCTATCGTTTCTGAAAAGTCGGGATGAGCCAGGGAGGGGCTGGGGGAGTGAACCTGGCAATTGCTGTCTGCCCAGTTTACCCACAGTCCCTAACAATGTAGTGATGGCCCTGGGGTGAGGGCCACATAAGTGGAATGATGACATGGGAAGAGTCTAGAAGTGATTATGGAGAGTGAGTCAGTATGCAGAGATTTCATCCCCAATGATGGTCCAGGGAGTAAGGCCTGGGCTGAGGACTCTGGAGAGCTGGCTTCAATATCCAGCCCTGGCGCAGACTCACTGGGTAATTTTGGGCTAGTCACTTTGTCTCTCTGAGTCTGGGGTCCCATCTGTAAAGTGAGGACAATAATCTTCCTTTTCACCCGCCATTTATCTGTTTTGCCTACTTAGATTGGGGCATGGATTGTGTGTCCCTCGTTCACTGTGTGTCTGTGCAGCACCCGGCAGAATGGGGCCCTGATCTCAGCTGGGACAGGGACTGTCTCTTTCTCTGTGTCCGGGCAGTGCCTGGCACAACGGGGCCATGATCTCAGCTGGGACAGGGACTGTCTCTTGCTCTGTGTCCGGGCAGTGCACCTATCATATAGCTTGTTTGATTCACTGAGGATCTGCTGCAGAGAGAGATTGGGGGAGAAAGAAAACTTTAGGAGGAAAGTAAGGGGGGTAGGCAGAGGGGAGTTAAAAAGAGAACTACTCCTGATCCTTCAGTGAGATCCACCACTGGAGTTCCATGCACCCGCCAGACTCCCACCAAAGCTCTATACAGCCATCGGTGCCGGTGGATCGAGTTCAGATTGGGACCACAGCATCTGTGCCATTGATAAGCCCATGCTGGTAACAACCCAGATTTTGGGGATGTGGCAGGAAACATCCATCCATCCTAATCAGTCAGTCTGTCTGTCTGTCTCTCCATTCATTGTGCTGTTCACGTCCCCACTCCCTTACTCTCTATATTTCAAATCCCCTTCTCCCAAGACTCACCTCCATTCACCTCTGGCTCTGCTCTCCCCAGATCGCTCCTGCCTGGGCAGCTCTGGGCTGTTCAGATGTTCTGATGCCAGGGCAGAGTCTATGCCCTGGTCACACTGGGGAGGGGGAGGGGAAGATCGACCTAAGATACACAACTTCAGCTACGAGAATAGCGTAGCTGAAGTCAACGTATTTAGGTCTACTTACCACGGCGTGTGCATGGCGCTGAGTTGGCTGCTGCTGCTCCCCCATCGACTCCGCTTGTGCCTCTCATGGCAGTGGAGTACCAGAGTCGACGGGAGAGCGCTCGGGGATCGATTTTATCGCGTCTACACTAGACGCGATAAATCAATCCCTGATAGATTGATCACGTACCCTTAGCCGTGGTCCCTGTTCCCGTGCACTGAGACCCCCTCTGTGCTTGTGGAGCCCAGGGATGAGGCAGCCCCAGGCCGAGGTGCTGAATGTCTAAGGGGTTTGGGAGGAGGGGGGGATGGAGACCAGCTAACACTGTCCCCCTGCTGTGGGATGGCACACACACGTCTGGCTCTGGAAACCGAGAGGACGCAAGTGTCATCCCACCTGCTGCTGGGTACCGGGGAGTCCTACTGGGAGGAGAATGGGGCAAATGTGGGCAATGGTCAGACACTCAGAGTCAGCATTGTATTATCATGGCTTCCCCATCCAGGCAGCCAGACCCGCTTGGTGTGTGAGTTAAGGGACTGGGAGTGAGATGAAGACTCCTATTACATGTGCCCCAGCTGGGTGGGGATGCCCTAAGCCTGTCTCAGCGGGAAGGGGCTCCTGAAAGTCTAGCTAATGCAGTGTTGGAAACATTAGAAATGCCAGAGATGAGAGAGAGAGAGAGAGAGAGAGTCTCTCTGTGTGTGTGGGTTGATGGAGGCTAGACATGGGTGGATGGAAATAGAGAGGGGGAGTCAGAGGGAGGGAAGGATGGATGTGGAGAAAGAAAGGAAGTCAGAGGTGAATTGGTAGAAGGACAGAGAAAGGCAGAGAGAAGGCTGGACAGTAAAGAAAGAGAAAGATAGAGAAAAGAGGAGAGAGCTGGCTAGGTGGAGAAATGTACAGTGGATGGCTGGAAGGACTGCTGGATAGCCAGACCCCTCTACAGATACCTGCCCCTACTCCTGCCCTGGTATCTCCAGGCTCCATGTGCCTCAGCTGGCCAAGGTCTGAAGCTCAGCCGGAAAGGGCCCCGTGTGTCTAAGACTCGCACAGCTCAGGATCCTCATCCCCGACTCCAAAGGGGCATGGTCTGGGTGAGGGAGACAAACCTTTATGGTTGTCAGAGCTGTGGAGTGCAGGGACAGCTTTTTCCCTGCATTCTCCACAAGGGGCTGGCACTTGGCTGGTGACGTTTGGGGAGCCCCAGGGACCAGGGTTGGCAATTTTCTGGGAAAAGCTAGTACAGGTCGGGGGACTGGTAAATAACAGCTCAACTTTGGTATAAACCCAGAACCTGGGAAAGACAACTGCATCAGTGTCCAGCAGCATAGAATGAATCTTTTAAAACTTTGGATACATCCAACAGACCTCAGGAATACGCTTGTTCCACCCACTCCACCAATGCTGGGCTCTTGCCATAGAACAGCTGCGTGGCCAAATGGAGCTGGGCTGGTAGTTTGAAGTCTGCAAACTTCCGATCGCTTAATGCCTCAAGGCTACGGCATGGCCTTATTGGTCTTTTTGTCTCCTCAACTGTTTCAGAGCTTTCTTTATTTAATATTAAAAACTGAAATATGAGTCATGACGTGTGCTGTCCTTGAGGAACTACCGAACCGAAATGTACACAGACCCTCCGATGTTCAGTGTTACAATGACGTAGATTAACACTGCGCCCACCGCAGTTTTACTGTATGTCTATACAACTGTAAATTAACCTGTGAATCAACAGCCTTGTGGGACCACACTTTGAATGTGTTACTAAAACTCAGTGAAATGTGGTGTGCATCAATGAACCAGTTGTTAAAATAGAAAATTCCTTAAACTGGTACTAACTTGTTTTTCTTAGAAGGGTAAAAAACCTGATATTACCTGGTTAAAACCACTTCTGGGAAATACCATGCCATCCCTGCCAGGTATGCCATGCCCTGACCAGCCCATGACACTGTTGGGTGGGAGATGGGGGGCTCTGAGGAAGTGACCCCTGACCACCCCAGCACTGCTTGTGACAGTGTGCATCTCTACGTTCACCCCTTTTTCAGAACTATGATACATTTTGTTAAAAGCATGCGTTGTGAGATATCGTTTGAAAACTCATAATTTGCTGATCATTATTGTCCTGGTAAAATATATCTGGCAACATTGTATGTAAAGTTATAAGATATTACTGCGACATGGTCCACGTCTGGAGAGCAGTCACAAATCAGCTCTCCAGAGACAAAAGGCTAGCTAACGCCTCAGCCAGGCATCAACAAAATCAAATGGATCATCACCTAGTTAAGTGGCCATTCTTTGGCAGGAAAGAGGATGTGGGCGAAAATCTACATCGTGACAAAGAAACAGGTGGGGGTTCCCGTCCACAGACTTTCTGTATCCTGAACCTCAGGCCATGTCTACAGTAGTGAGCTTACAGTGGCACAGCTGTACTGATGCAATTGCGCTGCTGTAAGATCACTCATGTAGCAGCGCTATGCGGACGGGAGAGAGCTCTCCTGTCGACATAGTGCTGTGCACATTACCACTTACATTGGTGAAACGTATGTCACTCAGGGTGTGTTTTTTTCACACCCTAAGCGACATAAATTTTGCTGGCATAAGAGGTAGTGTAAACGTGGCCTCAGCTGGAGATGATTGCCAAAGAGGAGAAAGAGCTATAAGAAGAGAGAGAAGATGCCCCAAATATTTCTCCCTTTTCTTTACCCCTGGCATCGACAATACCTGAAGAACAAAGGAAGCAACATTGGACTGGGGAAGGGATCCTGACTGAAAGAAATTCAGTCCGTTGTGTTTTACTTTTAATTTCTTTCAGAGTTGTAGCCATGTTAGTCTGTATTAGCAAAAACAACGAGGAGTAATTGTGGCACCTTAGAGACTAACAATTTTATTTGGGCATAAGCTTTCGTGGGCCAAGACCCACTTCATCAGATGCATGAAGTGGAAAATACAGTAGGAAGATATATATACATAATACATGAAAAGATGGGAGTTGCCTTACCAATTCTAACAAGACAATTCAATTAAAGTGGGATATTATCAACAGGAGAAAAAATCACTTTCGTAGTGGTAATCAGGGTGGACAATTTCAAACAGTTGACAAGAAGGTGTGAGTAACAGTAGGGGGAAAATTAGCATGGGGAAATTAGTTTTTAGTTCTTGTAGTGACCCATCCACTCCCAGGCTGAATTTGATGGTGTCCAGTTTGCAAATGAATCCCAGTTTTGCAGTTTCTCATTGGAGTCTGTTTTTGAAGTTTTTTTGGTTGAAGAATTGCCACTTTTAAGTCTGTTATTGAGTGTCCAGGGAGGTTGAAGTGTTCTCCGACTGGTTTTTGAATGTTATAGTTCTTGACGTCTGATTTGTGTCCATTTATTCTTTTGCGTAGAGACTTTCTGGTTTAGCCAATGCACATGGCAGAGGGGCATTGCTGGCACATGATGGCACATATCACATTGGTAGATGTGCAGGTGAACGAGCTCCTGATGGTGTGGCTGATGTGGTTAGGTTCTATGATGGTGTCCCTTGAATAGATATGTGGACAGAGTGGGCAACGGGGTTTGTTGCAGGGATAGGTTCCTGAGTTAGTATTTTTGTTGTGTGGTATGTAGTTGCTGGTGAGTATTTGCTTCAGTTGTGGGGCTGTCTGTAAGTGAGGACTGGCCTGTCTCCCAAGGTCTGTGAGAGTGAGGGATCGTTCTTCAGGATAGGTTGTAGATCCTTGATGATACGCTGGAGAGGTTTTAGTTGGGGGCTGAAGGTGACGGCTGGTGGCATTCTGTTACTTTCTTTGTTGGGCCTGTTCTGTAGTAGTTGACTTCTGGGTACTCTTCTGGCTCTGTCAATTTGTTTCTTCACTTCAGCAGGTAGGTATTGTAGTTTTAAAAACGCTTGATAGAGATCCTGTAGCTGTTTGTCTCTGTCTGAGGGATTGGAGCAAATGTGGTTGTATCTTAGGGTTTGGCTGTAGACAATGTGACATGGTCTGGATGAAAAGCTGGAGGCATGTAGGTAAGTATAGCGTTCAGTAGGTTTCCGGTATAGGGTGGTGTTTATGTGACCATCGTTTACTTGCACTGTAGTGTCCAGGAAGTGGACCTCTTGTGTGGACTGGTCCAGGCTGAGGTTGATGGTGGGATGGAAATTCCCACCAGGATTTCAACAGTTTCCAGAGGACAAAGACCTGGTTCAGAAGGGTTTGGGGTACTGGAGTAACTGGACAATCACCTGGTGCAGAAGGGTATGGGGGCACTGGAGTAACTGGACAATGGC
>NW_020664770.1:324010-330268 GCF_002925995.2 Terrapene triunguis
GGCCTGGTGCAGAAGGGTTTGGGGTACTGCAGTAACTGGACAATGACATGGTGCAGAAGGGTATGGGGTACTGGTGTAACTGGACAATGACCTGGTGCAGAAGGGTTTGGGGCACTGGTCTGGCTGGCCAAAGATCTGATGTCGAGAGATCCAGCCCCTGCCTGTGACAGAGGAAAGTCTGGGATTGGCTTGGTGTCAATTGTCTCCTGTAGAGTCAGAGCCACAAGATGTCCTATCCCAGGGCTCCTCATTAGGCTTCAGGATGCGACCACTGGGCATTGTTAGCGTCTCTGCTCCTGGTTCCAGTGGGGGATCCAGCAACTGGGGCGCTGGGGGTTATTAAAAACATGTGCTATTTGTGACGTGGCCTCTGATGAGCCCCCTGGTGGGGCTGGCAGGGCTATTAAAGAGTTCTCTGTTCCAGATTCAGAAGGGAATCTGAGTTCAAAGGGAGCTGAACTCTAGCAAGTCCCACATATGTTAATTTCACTGGAATAAGGGGAACCACATACTCACAGCTGTTAGTGTGACCCTGCCCAGAGCCATCCCTTGGGT
This sequence comes from Terrapene triunguis, assembly GCF_002925995.2. Taxonomy (NCBI): domain Eukaryota; kingdom Metazoa; phylum Chordata; order Testudines; family Emydidae; genus Terrapene; species Terrapene triunguis. The sequence goes on from NW_020664770.1 coordinate 324,566, forward strand.
AGGGCAAATTGGGGGCCCCATAGGCCGGTGCGATTGGTTGGCACGTTCGGTCCCAGAAGATGAATCCGTCACTTCAGCAGGGCCCGTCAACTTGTTGGCAGTTAGCAGAGTCAGCGAGTCCCCCACCCCAATCAGAGCCCTGAGCCGCCATGGCACTATGGCCAACAATAGGCTCACAGTAGGTGCCGGCAACTGCCAGCAGCAGCAGGTGGCCCAGAACCAGGCCGGATCCATCCCGTTGGCCCAGCTGCCGATGCAAACCAAGCCAGCGGGGGCTGATTTGTCCCATGCCCCGTGCCCCCCTAGGGACGGCCCTGACCCTGCCACTTGTACAACATTAAAGCTATGTCTATACTTCCTCTTACGTTGGCATAAGCTATGTCACTCAGGATTGTGAATAAGCCACCCCCTTGAGTGATGTAAGTTACACCGACCTAAGCACCGGTGTGGACAGTGCTATGTTCGCCAGAGAGCATCTCTCACAGACATAACTACTGCTGCTCGTCGGGGGGAGGGAGATTAATTAAGTTGACAGAAGAGCTCTCTCCCACCAGCTTACAGAGGCTACAGTAGAGGGCTACAGCTACACCGATGCAGCTGCTCTGCGGACTGGAAAGGAGAGGGGTAGCAAATTATGACAGGTCAGCAAAAACGACATCCACAAATGTCAGTAACTGCTACTGGTAGCAAACTGTTGGTAGCGGTTTTTAACATCACACTGGAAAGGAGCACCTGCAGAAAGCATCGACCAGCCCTCAGTCATTGGAAGCCAGCAATAGTTTACCCTCTGCATTTCTCACTTCCTTCTGTGGCAGTGAAAGCACGCCTCCCTGCACTGCTGAGATGTAGGCAACCGGTAGCCTGGTGCACCTTTTGGACTTTTTGGCCCCATTTGGAATAACTTAAGAGGCCGCATATTCCTTAAAAGCCACAGTGGTAGCAAGGGAGCAGCGGAAGTAGATTCTGGTGGGATTTGAACCCACAACCTTTGAATAACTGGCTGCAGCTATTCTAAGCACCACTTTCTAAAAAGCCAAAAAGTTGTCTATTGCACCACAGAGCCCTCAGCTGAAGCAAACACTGCCTCTCCTCACTCTACTTTGCAGCACTGCAATTGCTGTGGTAAAAGATGGGGAACAGCTGAGTAAAACACTGCACTGCCTGGAAATTGAACCCAGGCTAATTGCTTAGAAGGCAGCCATCCTAACCACCACCACTTCTTTGCCTGGCTTTTAAGATCCAGGACTATGCATTATCTAGAACCTGTCTTCAGTTGCAATGCAGCCAGGATATTAATGTTTAATGAAACAAGACTTTTAAAGTGATACCTCACCAGGCATACTTTGTACAAACCACATCATAATTATATCACCATGGTAAATATGGGGAAGCCAGGTTGTTGCTTTGGGGTACAGAGTGTGACAGAGGTTTCATCCGGCAGAGGAGGCGGGGAGGGCAAGCCTGGGGGGAGGATTGTCCAGCCACCTCATCTCTTCCTCTCTCTGGGATCCTGGGTTGAGCCGGTGTCTGAACGCGCCTGGGGCCCAAGGCCTCGGGCCTGCCGCCCTCCTCAACTGCCTCCCCCACTCATAGCAGCACTGGCCTGAGCTTCTGGGCAGGGGACTAAGAGACAGGGCCACCAGCCCTTTAAATAGCCGCCGGAGCCCTGCTGCTGGAGCCCTGGGGTAGCGGCAGCAGGGCTCCGGTGGTTATTGAAAGGGCTGGGGCTCCCGTTGCCTCTACTGCCCTGGTCCCTTTAAATAGCCGCCGGAGCCCTGCTGCCGGAGCTCTGGGGTAGCAGCGGCAGCTGGGGGCTCCGGCAGCAGTTTAAAAGGCCCAGGGCAGTAGCAGTGGCCAAGCTCTGAGCCCTTTAAACTGCTGCCGGAGCCCCCAGCTGCCGCTGCTACCCCGGCGGGGGAGGGCACTTACCGGTACAGGGCGGTCCTGGGCTGGCTCTGAGCCCCCCGATCCCCACCCCTTCTGCCCGAGGCCCTGCCCTTTCTGAGGGCCAGAGCCGGCCCCAACCCAGCCCCGTACCGGTAAGTCCCTATTTCTACTTTCACCCCTGCCACCAGGAGAAGCCACACAAGAAGGCTTCAGACTCCAGCTTTAGCAGAAGATGGGGAGGCTTAAGAGTCAACAACTCCAGTTAGTGGAGAGGCTTAAACATCAGCCTCTTCAGTGTGAGGCCAGGGATTGCTGGACCTCACTTGTCCACTGCTCAGCAGCAGCGCCCCAACTCCACTAAGGTCAGAAGGGGGCACGCAGCTCAGCTGGAAAGGAGCAGCTGCAGAAGGCTTGAACCAGGCCTCAGCTATTGGAAGGTGGCTTTCGTTGCTTTGTCTCTGTGACGTTGTGCAGTCTATATGGTTTTATAAAAACTTGATAATAAGTCAATATAATGTAACTGGGATAGTTTTAGAGAAAATACGGTAATAAGTGAATGTAACGTAACTGGGATATGCTTCATGCAAAAGGTCTCTTGTAAGGTATCATTACAAAGCTCGTAATCTACTGAGTGTGATCATCCTATTTGTAGAAATGTACCACTCTTGTATCTAAAACTAGAAATATAAAACATAACTCCGAGGGCCTATTGTAATTATGTAAAGTGTGGGCCATTAAGGATGGTTTGGAATCTTGATGACTCCCATTGTCTGCAGATGGCTGTATTTACCTGTGAGTCTCCCTGTATATGTGTGTGCTGGCAAGTGAGTAATGAAGTCTTGCAGTGACATGTGATCATGTCACCTGAACTGGAATCCATCTTTAACCTGGTGCTTTTCCAGTGAGGGGGGGTGGAAACCCAGAGGGACAAAGGATTCCCGCCTTATGCAAAAGATATATAAAGGGGTGGAAGAGAACAGAGAGGAGAGAGGAGCCATCATGGAGAATCCCCTAGATAACACCTAAGCTGGAACAAGAGTTGTACCAGGGGAAAGAATTGTGCCCAGGCCTGGAAGGTGTCCAGTCTGAGAAAAACTTACTGAAGCATCTCTGAGGGTGAGATTATCTGTATTTAGTTTGATTAGGCATAGATTTGCGCATTTTATTTTATTTTGCTTGTGACTTACTTTGTTCTGTCTGTTCAAAGTAGAACCACTTAAATCCTACTGTTTGTATTTAATAAAATCACTTTTTATTTAGTAATTTACTCAGAGTATGTATTAATACCTGGGGGAGCAAACAACTGTGCATATCTCTCTATCAGTGTTATAGAGGGCGAACAATTTCTGGGTTTGCCCTGCATAAGCTTTATGCAGGGTAAAACGGATTTATCTGGGTTTAGACCCCATTGGGAGTTGGGCATCTGAGTGCCAAAGACAAGCACACTTCTGTGAGCTGTTTTCAGGTAAACTTGCAGCTTTGGGACAAGTGATTCAGACCCTGGGTCTGTGTCTGGAGCCAGACGGGAGTGTCTCGCTCAGCAAGACAGGGTGCTGGAGTCCTGAGCTGGCAGGGAAAACAGAAGCAGGGGTAGTCTTGGCACATCAGGTGGCAGCTCCCAAGGGGGTTTCTGTGATCCAACCCGTCACAGTCTCCTTCCCCTTCTTTCCTTAATTCTCTAGGGGTGAAAGGACAACTTGACAAGATGGAGGCAGAGGCTTCTACCTACTGGTAGCCAGGCGTGCCTTTCAGCCCTGGTCTTTACTCCATTTGGCTACACTGAACTGGTTGTCTATTCCCTAAAAAGCCACATTGGTGGCCAGGGAACTGCTGAAGTGATACTAGTGGGATTTGAACCTACAACCTTTGAATGACTGTACCCAACCATTTCAGGGAGCAGTTTCTAGAAGTCCAACATGCTTTCTAGCATGTTATTGAGCGCTGAAGGTTCCTTTCTTCTCACTACTTTGCACCACTGACATTGCTGTGGGAAAAGCAGAGATATACAGTGCATTAGCTGGGAAGTGAAACCAAACCCATTGCTTGGAAAGCAGCAATATTAACCACTACACCATTGGTAAAAGCCCTCAAAACCCAAGAATGTGCACTACCTAGAACCTTTCTTTAACCAGAGTACAGCCACAGTGACACTGGCGTGGTTCAGTCATCTACTCTGCTAGTTTTTTCACTTCCCCCTGAGGCCAGGGTCAAGCCCCCCCGAGGGGCTCTGGTGGCTGGCTCCAAGCGTCTGGCATGGGACGGCTGCTGCCCACTCTGGGGACAGTCTCAGGTGGGGACTTTCAGTGAGGCGCTACACAAGCCAAATCCAAACGCAGGTGTGTTAAGGCCAGCTCAGGGTGGACAAAACCTTCTGTGGAGCCAAAGGACTAAAGCTGGCTTCATCTTCAGTCTCAATAGAGAGGGTGAAAGCGAGGCCTTGGGGCCAAGCAGAACAGCTCTCTGGCTGCGATCTGATCAAAATCGGCCTTTGAGACAAGCCTTTGCCTCTTCCCCCCCAAGACCTGTGCTCCAGGGGGCCCCTCCATCAGCTTGGGAAAGGGCCCCCAGCGCATGACACAGGGGGCTTCCTTGCTTGGGAGGTGAGGAGGGTGATCCTGGCAGGAGGGTTCAGGTGTCAGGGGTGGCCACGAACACTCTGACGGGAGGTGGGTGTGATGGGTTCCTCGGGGTGCAACTTGGAACTGGGGTACTTGTAAACCCTCTGTCTCACCAACCTGGGCTCCCTTTCACACAATGATGCTGTGATAAGCTGCAAACCCCTCCAGGTCCTGCACTTACACAGACATCCAGAGGCAGGGACACACCCAGCTGAGTTACATGAATGGATGGGAACCTGGGAGGCAGTGACCATGAGATGGTTGAGTTCAAGATCCTGACAGAAGGAAGAAAGAAAAGCAGCAGAATATGGACGCTGGACTTCAGAAAAGCAGACTTTGACTCCATCAGGGAACTGATGGGCAGGATCCCCTGGGAGAATAACACAAGGGGCTGGCTGTATTTTAAAGAATCCTTATTGAGGTTTCAGGAACAAACCATTCCGATGTGTAGAAAGAATAGTAAATATGGCAGGTGACCAGCTTGGCTTAACAGTGAAATCCTTGCTGACCTTAAACACAAAAAAGAAGCTTACAAGAAGTGGAAGTTTGGACAAATGACCAGGGAGGAGTATAAAAATATTGCTCAGGCATGCAGGAGTGAAATCAGGAAGGCCAAATCACACTTGGAGTTGCAGCTAGCAAGGGATGTTAAGAGTAACAAGAAGGGTTTCTTCAGGTATGTTAGCAACAAGAAGAAAGTCAAGGAAAGTGTGGGCCCCTTACTGAATGAGGGAGGCAACCTAGTGATAGAGGATATGGAAAAAGCTAATGTACTCAATGCTTTTTTTGTCTCTGTCTTCACAAACAAGGTCAGCTCCCAGACTATTGCACTGGGCAGGACAGCATGGGGAGGAGGTGACCAGCCCTCTGTGGAGAAAGAAGTGGTTCAGGACTATTTAGAAAAGCTGGATGAGCACAAGTCCATGGACCCAGATGCACGGCATCTGAGGGTGCTAAAGGAGTTGGCGGATGTGATTGCAGAGCCATTGGCCATTATCTTTGAAAACTCATGGCGATCAGGGGAGGTCCCGGATGACTGGAAAAAGGATAATGTAGTGCCCATCTTTAAAAAAGGGAAGAAGAAGGATCCAGGGAACTACAGGCCAGTCAGCCTCACCTCAGTCCCTGGAAAAATCATGGAGCAGGTCCTCAAGGAATCAATTCTGAAGGATTTAGAGGAGAGGAAAGTGATCAGGAA
>NW_020664770.1:335268-388419 GCF_002925995.2 Terrapene triunguis
GCTGCCATGCTTTGTTATGCAATGATTCCAGACTACGTGCTACTGGCCTGGCGTGGTAAAGTGTCCTACCATGGCGGACGGGATAAGGCAGCCCTCCCCAGAAACCTTTTGCAAAGGCTTTGGGAGTACATGAAGGAGAGCTTTCTGGAGATGTCCCTGGAGGATTTCCGCTCCATCCCCATACACGTTAACAGACTTTTCCAGTAGCTGTACTGGCCGCGATTGCCAGGGCAAATTAATCATTAATCATTAAACACGCTTGCTTTTAAACCATGTGTAATATTTACAAAGGTACACTCACCAGAGGTCCCCTGTGTGCCCTCAGGGTCTGGGAGCACGCCTTGGGTGAGTTTGGGGGTTACTGGTTCCAGGTCCAGGGTGATAAACATATCCTGGCAGTTGGGGAAACCGGTTTCTCCGCTTCCTTGCTGCTGTGAGCTATCTACATTATCTTCATCCTCATCTTCCTCGTACCCCGAACCCGCTTCCCTGTGTGTTTCTCCAGTGACGGAGTCATAGCACACAGTTGGGGTAGTGGTGGCTGCACCCCCTAGAATGGCATGCAGCTCCGCGTAGAAGCGGCATGTTTGCAGCTCTGCCCCGGACCTTCCGTTTGCTTCTCTGGCTTTGTGGTAGGCTTGCCTTAGCTCCTTAATTTTCACGCGGCACTGCTGTGCGTCCCTCTTATGGCCTCTGTCCTTCATGGCCTTGGAGACCTTTTCTAATATTTTGCCATTTTGTTTACTGCTACGGAGTTCAGCTAGCACTGATTCATCTCCCCATATGGCGAGCAGATCCCGTACCCCCCGTTCGGTCCATGCTGGAGCTCTTTTGCGATCCTGGGACTCCATCATGGTTACCTGTGGTGATGAGCTCTGCGTGGTCACCTGTGCTCTCCACACTGAGCAAACAGGAAATGAAATTCAAATATTCGCGGGGCTTTTCCTGTCTACCTGGTCAGTGCATCTGAGTTGAGAGTGCTGTCCAGAGCGGTCACAATGAAGCACTGTGGGATAGCTCCCAGAGGCCAATAACATCAAATTCCGTCCACACTACCCCAATTCCGACCTGCTAAGGCTGATTTTATCACTAATCCCCTCATCGGAGGTGGAGTAAAGAAACCGGTTTAAAGGGCCCTTTAAGTCGAAAGAAAGGGCTTCGTCGTGTGGACGTGTCCAGGCTTAATTCGATTTAACCCTGCTAAAGTCGACCTAAACTCGTAGTGTAGACCAGGCCTTATTAGATTCCCTTCGGAATCTGGAACAGAAAACTTTGTAATGGCCCCACCAGGGGGTTCATCAGATGCCAAGTCGCAAATAGCACTTGTTTTTAATAACACCCAAAGTCCCCAATTGCTGGATCCCCCAGCTGGAACCAGGAGCCAAGACGCTAACAATGCCCAGAGCGTTGCATCCCGAAGCCTAATGAGGAGCCCTGGGGTATGATGTCTCCAGGCACTGACGCTGCGAGGGACAATTGGCACCGAGCCAATCCAGACTTTCCTCTGTAACAAGCAGGGATTGGATCTCTTGTCATGAGATCTTTGGCCAGCCAGACCAGTACTCAGGACCAGGTCATTGTCCAGTTACTATAGTGCCCCATAACCTTCTGCACCATGTCATTGTCCAGTTACACCAGTACCCCATGCCCCTCTGCACCATGTCATTGTCCAGTTACACCAGTACCCCATACCCCTCTGCACAAGGTCATTGTCCAGTTACTGTAGAGGCTAGAACAAGCTTATTCCTCAGGTGTGAATGGAGGTATCCAAAGATTTGTTCTATGCGGCTGGACAATGATACAATTGTCGTTCGTCCCCCCCACCCCCCAGGTCTGGTTATAAATCAGGGTTAAGCTTTTATTTACCAGCCCTCTAGCCTGAATTAGCTTTTCCCAGAAAACCACCAACCCTGGTCCCTGGGGCTGCACAAACCTCGCCAGCTGAGTGCCAGCCCCTTGGGGAGAATGCAAGAGAAAGCCATCCCATCACTCCCCCATTCTGACACACATAAAGGGTTGTTTTCTTCCCCCCCCCCCACCCACAGCCACCAGGGCATGGGCAGAGGTAGGGGCAGGTGGCTGTAGAGGTGTCTGGCTATCCAGCCACCTTTCCAGCCATTCACTGTACATCTCTACATCTATCCAGATCTCTCCTCTTCTGTCCATCTCTCTTTCTTTACTGTCCAGCCTTCTCTCTGCCTTTCTCTGTCCTTCTACCAATTCACCTCTGACTTCCTCTCTTTCTCCACATCCATCCTTCTCTTTCTCTGACTCCCCCCCTCTATTTCCATCCACCCATGCCTAGCCTCTGTCAGCCCACACACATTCAGTAACTCTCTCTCTCTCATCTCTGGCTTTTCTAATGTTCCCAGCACTGCAGTCTCTGGGCTTTCAGGAGTCCCTTCCCACTGAGACAGGCTTTGGGCATCCCCACCCAGCTGGGGCACATGTAGTTTGAGGCTCTGTCTCATCCTCAGACCTCTCACTTGCACACAGAGCAGGTCTGGTTGCCTGGATGGGGGGACTCCATGACTGTACTACACTGGCTCTGAATGCCCAGCTGATGCCTGCATTTGTCCCATTCTCCTCCCAGTAAGACCCCTGGAACCCAGCAGCAGGTGGGGTGATACCTGTGTCCTCTCAGTTTCCAGAGTCAGAGGTGGATGTGCTGCCCCACAGCAGGGGGACAGCGTTAGCTGATCTCCTCCCCCCCCCCAACCCCATAGGCATTCAGCCCCTCAGCCTGGGGCTGCCTCCTCCCTGGGCTCTGCAAGCACGCAGGGGGTCTCAGCCCAGTGGAGCGGGGACTGTGGCTAAGACTCTGCCCTGGCATTGGAGGGTCTGATCTGCCCGAGCTGCCCAGGCAGGAGCGGTCTGGGGAGAGCAGAGCCGGAGGTGAATGGAGGTGAGTCTGGGGAGAAGGGGGTTTGAAATAGGCAGATCGAGGGAGTGGGGAAGGGAACAGCGCAATGAATGGAGACAGACTGACCAGGGGAGATATGATGATTAGGATGGATGGATGTTTCCTGCCACATCTCCAAAATATGGGTTGTTGCCAGCATGGGTTTATCGATAGCACAGACGCTGTGGCCCCAATCTGAACTTGGATTCACCCGCACCAATGGCTGGACAGAGCCTTGGAGGGAGTCCAATGGGTGCGTGGAACTCCAGTGGTGGATCTCACTGAAGGATCTGGACTAGTTCTTCTTTCTATCTCTGCTAAAGTTTTCTTTCTCCCTCACAATCTCTCTCTCGGGCAGTTCCTCAGTGGGTGCCAACAAATTATATTATGGTTGAACCTAGAAGCCACAACAGAGATGGGGGCCCTGTAGTGTCAGGCACTGCCCAGACACATGGGGGAGAAAGTCTCTGCCTCAGCTGAGATCAGTGCTCCGTTTTTGCAGGCATTGCACAGACTCAGAGTGAGAAAAAGTCACTGCCCCAGATGAGATCAGGGCCCCATCGTGCCTGGAGCTGCACAGACACACAGCAAGAGACAGGCCCTGCCCAGCTAAGATCTGGGCCCCATTGTGCCAGGCATTGCACAGACACACAGTAAATGAGGGACACACAATCCATGCCCCAATTTAAGTAGGCAAGACAGATAAATGGCGGGTGAAAAGGAAGATTATTGTTCTCACTTTACAGATGGGAACCCAGACTCAGAGAGATGAAGTGACTAGCCCAAAATCATTCGGTCAGTCTGTGTCAGTGCTGGGTACTGAAGCCAGCTCTCCAGAGTCCTCAGCCCAGGACTTCCCCCTCCCCTCCCGACTCATCCTTGTGGGTTAAGTCTCCCCCTCACTCTCACTCCCTCTCCTTACTCTCTTCTAGATTCTTCCCTTGTCATCATTCCACTTGTGCTCCCGTCACCCCAGGGCCATCACTACATTGAGAGGGACTGAGGGTAAATTGGGCAGACAGCAATTGCCAGGTTCGTTGTTTTCTCATCACTCCCCCAACCCCTCTCCAGTTCTCGATAGCCAACAAGCTAATGAGTTTAATTAATGGCTCTCAGCTGTGCTGCTGAGGAGTCTATTTCATTTCTACTTATCTCCAGTCCTTGTCTTTATCTTTCTGGCCACAAGCCGTTTTTTAAAAGAACACCCAAACAGCATTGCTCTCTGACAACCATCACCAATTGTATCTTCCCCGCATCTTCTTTCTCACTCAGACTTCTCTTCCTCGCCTTCTTCCCTTCCAAGTCTCACATGTATGGATGTAACTACTTATTCGGAGGTATAAAAGCCTCAGTAGGTGCCCATGCTCCTGCCAGAGAGTCCAATGTATTTGTAAAATTCTTAGCCCTTTTGGGTGACACTGATAGAGTTAGAGGAGGGAAGGAGAGAGGTGGGAGAACAGGAATGAAGATGAAAGTGAGGGTGGGGGAAAGTTGAAAATGTACAGCCTGCGGAGAGAAGAGACTGAATGAGGATGTGATGAATGCTAGATACGTACCATGTTTGGTGTCATATTGACCAGTGTCTTAGAAATGCAGACAGACAAGGTGGGTGAGCTGATATCTTTTATTGAAGCAACTTCCGTTGGTGTGAGAGACAAGGTTTTGAGCTTACACAGAGCAGGGAAATGTACTCTGAGTATCACAGCTAAGTACAAAGAGGAACAGAAGCCTAAATAGTTAACACATATTTCAAAGGACAGTTCAAGGTAAAGTTGCCAGTTAACACCTCTCCCATCATGTAGGGGAAGGAGCAGAGGGAGAAGCTGGAGGAGGGGGCTCAGCGGATCACAGATTCCTGTAATAAGCCACAAATTCAGTATCTCTGTTCAGTCCATGATTTTTAGTGTGCAGCAAAGTTATGAATTTACAACACATACTTGATGGGGTCCATATCCTGAAAGAAATCCTTCCTGAGTCCCTTCTTCTCGTGCTCAACCTCCCCCCCTCAACCTCGCCAAGCTCAGCTTGAGAAGCAAGCTCCCCACCGACCTTGACACATCAACTCAAAGCAACACCAGACCCTGCCAAAGTAACAGATGCAAAACCTGCAGCCCCATCTCCACTGCTATGATGATCAAAATCCATGGGTCCTACACACGCCTATCACAACACGTGCTGTACCTCATCCAGTGCACTAAATGCCCCAACAATGGCTTTGTGGGTGAAATCAGACAATCACTATGCTCTCAAATGAACTCACACAGGAAAACAAGAAAAGACAAAAACACCCTGTCACTGGTGGGTGAACACATGATCACTCTATATGTGACCTCTCAGTCCTCATCCTCAACAGAAACCTGCACAACACCTTCAAAAGATGAGCCTGGGAGCTTAAATTCATAACTCAGCTAGACACTAAAAATCATGGACTGAATAGAGATAAAACCTATATCCCACTAACCACGCCCCCTTTCACTTATTTCCCTCTCTACTTTCCCCCCATGACTAGAGGCATGTTACAGGGCACTTCACCCTTAATGGTCCTTTGAAATATGTTTTAACTTCTTGTGCTAAACAATCTGTTCCACCTTGTATTTAGCTGTGACACTTTGAGTACATTTCTCAGACCTGACACTTTGAGTACATTTCCCAGACCTGAAGAAGAGCTCCATGTACGCTTGAAAGCTTGTTTCTCTCACAAATGGAAACTGCTCTGTTAGACTGGATTTGAGGGGTGTGTGTACCCCAGAATGTGTTCAAGCTAATTGCAACCATATTATGTGCATTCAGCCACTCTGACTTAATAAAATAGAAAACCACATAGTTAAGGGTTAATTGGAAAACAGGCTTTTAGAGGCAAGGTGAAAACTAGCTGGTAGTTTCTTCTAATTAGAATGAGAGTCGGGGAAAGAAAAGTCAAGAAGTGAGACTCAAAACCTTGGTGGATGGATGACCTGGAGTCTGGGCACCTCTGATATTAGAAGTTTATTGAAAGTTAGGAAAAGTGATGTTTTTGTAGAGGCCATTATGACCTATGTGTTTTGTAGAAGTTAGTTATAAAAGATTAGTGAATACAGTGGATTCTGGAGCAGTTCTCTGAAGCCATTTTGAGAGAGGTTTTTCTTGACACCTTTTCTCCCCAGTGGATAAGCAACTGGCCACTGAGAACCCACTGCTAATTACTCAATACCATTCCAGATTTTAGGTAAATATCTGGGATGCTCTAAACCTATTGCTTATGTCTGTATGTGCTTAAATCTAATAAACTGCAGGTTTAGATAGAGCCCGCTTACTTGTATTAATCTTTCATCAGGCAGAATTGCTGTATTCCCATTGATTTATTCCTGACACCACCTGGAGTGAAACAATTAAGTTGCCCCTGCTGTGGGTTCTGAAAACCGTAGGTAACAGGTCCAAAAAAAAAGATATTACCTCATCCGCTTCCTCTCTCCAATATCCTGGGACCAACCCGACCACAACAACACTGCAGACAGACAGAAGAGAGATTTCCCTGACCTTTGCATAAATGTATGCAGTGCTGCAGGTGGGTCAGTCCCAGGATATTATAGATTCAAGCCTTTCCCTAATCCATTCACTTATCACTTACCTGTCTTCTAGGATTAAAGGCTACGATTCCAAAAATACCCACTGCCAATCCCAGCGCTAGCACCTATTATCACAAGTCTCCTTGCTGCGGGATATTTTTCACCCTTATTCTTTCTGGCCACTACAGGTGATGAGTGGCAAAGGGGCATGGGAAGATGGAAACCAAAGCTCCTTGGGGCAATTCATCCTGCTAGGGGTGTCTGACCGGCCACAGTTGGAGCTGCTGCTCTTTGTGCTCATCTTAATCTCCTACAGCATGACCTTGCTTGGAAACACCACCATCATCGTGGTCTCATGGCTAGACCCCCATCTCCACACGCCCATGTATTTCTTCCTCAGCAACCTCTCTTTCCTGGACCTCTGCTACACCACCAGCGTTGGTCCCCAGATGCTGGTGAACTTCCGCAGTGCCCACAAATCCATTTCCTTGGCCGGCTGCGTGGCCCAGCTCTACATCTCCCTCTCTCTGGGTTGCACTGAGTGCCTCCTGCTGGCTGTCATGGCCTACGACCGCTATGCCGCTGTCTGCCAGCCGCTGCGCTACACAGCCATCATGAGCCGCCGCCTCTGCCTGCAGCTGGCGGCCACTGCCTGGTTGTGTGGCTTCAGCAACTCCATGCTGCAGACCATCCTGACTCTGCAGCTGCCCCGGTGTGGGCAGAACCAAATCGAGCACTTCCTCTGTGAGCTGCCAGCCCTGCTCAAGCTGGCCTGTGTCGACACCTCTGCCAATGAGGCTGAGCTCCTTGCCAGTGCATTTTTCTTTCTGCTGGTGCCACTAGGCCTCATCCTGGTCTCCTACGGCTACATCGGCACCGCCGTGATGAGGATTCACTCGGTGAAGGGCAGGCTCAAGGCCTTCAACACTTGTACCTCCCATTTAGCCGTGGTGTCACTCTTCTATGGCACGGCCATTTCCATGTATCTACAGCCTCCGTCCAGCTACTCACAGGACCGAGGCAAGATGGTCTCCCTCTTCTACACCATGGTGACCCCCATGCTCAACCCCTTCATCTACACGCTGAGGAACAAAGAGGTGCATGGGGCCCTGTGTAGGGTGCTGGGGAGGATCCCGACCACCCAGGGGACCTGAGCTGGGTAAGCAATTGGCACAGAACCATCTGTACCTCTCATGACTACTGTAACCTCTTCTGTGTCCATGTGGAGCCTTCTGCCTTCCCTACAGCACCAGTCCTCTCCATCCACACAAACCCTCTGTCCTCTCCCACCCCACAGAACAAACCTGCCCTACCCGACACCCAACCTGTCTGGCCTCTCACCCCACACAACCCCTCTGTCACCCCACATGGCCCCCTTGCCCTCTGCTTTGCAATACAAACAAGCACCATCCTAGCTGCGCCTCTAGGAACAATCCCTCCTCTCCTGCCTGAAGAGATTATTCTTATTGCTGTCTATTGCAGTTGCAAAGAGGATCAGACTCAGATTAGGGTTGTACCAAGCGCCGCACAGACACACAGCGAGAGGCAGTCCCTGCCCCAGCTGAGATCAGGGCCCCATTGTGCCTGGCGCTGCACATACACTGAGAATCAGTCCCTGCCCTAGCTGAGATCCAGGCCATGTTCCGTGAGACAGGAAGATATATAAGTTCAATGCCTTCTGAAAAAAACTATTGGACATCACAATCAGGGCTGGCTCCAGGGTTTTTGCCACCCCAAGCAGGGGAAAAAAAAAAAAAAGCCGCGATCGCGATCAACTCTACCGCCGCCACTTCAGTCTTTGGCGGCAATTCGGTGGCTGGTCCTTCGCTCCGAGAGGGAGTGAGGGACCCGCCGCCGAATTGCCGCCGAAGAGCTGGATGTGCCGCCCCTCTCCATTGGCTGCCCCAGGCACCTGTTTGCTGGGCTGGTGCCTGGAGCCGGCCCTGATCACAATTGAAGACTGGATTGAGTCAGTGAAGGCAGCTCTATGGGTGTTGAGAGTACCTGAAGAAGATCATGTGGATTTTGTGGAAGAACATCTCAAAGGCCAGGTCAGATCCACAGTGAAGTTCATGGCAACAGCTGATAAGCCAGACGTAGAGAAGACATTTCAGATTCTCTTAGAAGTGTATGAGACAAAGTAACCATTGGAACCAGACTCAAAGAATTCTATGAGCTGACACAGAATCCAGGTGGGACCATTCGGGCCTACTCATATGAGCTCTAGGAGAGAATGAGCCAGGTGAAACATTGGGACCTACAACAAGTTCTGGACATGGATATGGTCCTGAAAGTATAGTTAGTGCTGGGGCTCCGGGATGATTCCCTCCACTGTAAAATGAAGAAGAGGTTTAAAGAAGAGCCCAGTAAGAATTTCCATGAACTCGTGTAAGCTGCCATTACATGATCTGAATTAGAGCAAGTTCCAGTGGAAGAGATGGCCAAGCCCAACCCGCATACACAAAGTGGAGGCCTAGGTAAAGGAAAAAGATTCTTCCCCAAACACAGTTAATGCTGGAAAGTTTGAAAGAAGCTGTCCAGAAACTGGCCGGCTAACAGGGGGAGATGCTGAAAATGATGACTGAGATCATGAAAGATAAAATCTCCCCTAGGACGCCAAAATATCAAAGGGCACTGGGATCCTGAAAATCCCCACCTTAAAGGCACCTGATTTTCAGAAGGCAAGTGCTCTGGGCTCCCTGAAAAACAAACATTTAAAAATCATGTATCATGCTCCAAAAATCGTGAGATTGTCTTTAAAATTGTGAGATTTAATTACATTATAACTGTTGGGTTCTTTTTCTTTGCCTTCCAGTTTCTGAGATTTAGATCACACTTGTGTCATGTTCTGGGGTTTTTCTCCATCTCCATGAGGGCTAGAAATGTTTCTTTTTAATTGTAAGCACATTTTTCCAGGTGCTGCAGCTTTCAGGAGAAGATGTAGCACTGTGAGACTTTCGTTGGCAACACTGCATCAAATCAGATACCTAAAATCATCAGTCACTTTTGTAAATCTTGGTCCATATGCCTGTCTAGTAGCCTGACCCTCACTAACTACAACAGTTTGTTACTGAAGCACAGCCAAGGAAGTTGCGCTTTTGGTTCAATCTTCCCTTTATGCTCTGATATCTCTGGGTAGAATTGTCATTCACTGACTTTGCCTGTAGCGGCCGACCTCACCTCTGCAACCTGAAGGCTGAATGCCTGAGTTAATAAATATGCCTCCAGCTTCACTTCATTCTCTGGGCTCTCCGTTCTGACTGAAGTTTTAGATAGCTAGACCAGCAGGTTAGGAGGCTGGATAGGTAGATATATTTTACTGAGACAAGGTTAGTGAGATAATATCTTTTATTGGACCAACTTCTGTCGAGCTACACGGAGAAGTTAGTCCAATAAAAGATATTACCTCATCACCTTCTCTCTCTAACATCCTGAGACCAACATGGCTACAACAAAACTGCAAACAACAGGTAGGTACATAGATAGATAGAGGGGGTGTATGAGGATAGATAGATACATAGATAGATAGCATCAGGATTTAGACCGATAGGTATTCAGTTTATTTTTAAGTCTGGAAAGTGCCTAGTTATTTGCCCAGCACAGACACCTAAATGGAACAGAATGCTAGGATATAGACACATGTCTGAGCCAGTCCCCTCAACCTGGGGCTGGATCGGAACCGGAACCCCCTAGAGAAAAAGAGGCCCCATATCGCATTCCTAGATCACTGCTGAGCTCATGGTTTTTAAAACGTCTTGGCAGGAGGAGATTCAGCACCATTGCCTGATGGTTTCATCCCTGGTTTACACTGGAGGTCAGGGAGGGAAGGATCAGTTACACTGGACAGTGTGGGCATGTTTTTGCAGAGGTGGCATTTCCTAAGGTGTAAGTCAATCATGGACTGATAGGGGTTAGTGAGAAATTTCCCAGCTGTCCACGAAGCGTGTGGTGACACTTCATCTGAAGCTGGGACTGGCCACCGTTGACGATGGGGACTGGAAGGACCCAGGTGGGATCCAGTCTGGGGACTGGTATATTCCTGTTAGTTGTCTTTGTGCTACGCTTCTCCCCAGCACATGTAACGCTCCCCGAGGTTGGATCCCTCTTGACACACTTTGAGTCACTTCTCAACCTGGCATTGAAAAAAATGTTAATGGCCTGTCTGGCCCCACTGTGGGCTCGTCACCATTTTGTCACAAATAGCAAGCGTTTTTAATAAGACCCAGAGTCCCCTCTTGATGCAGCCTCCAGCTGTGAGTGGGAGCCGACGTGCTAACAATGCCTGGCATGCTGCCTCCCGACACCTAATGAAGAGCCCTGGAGCAACAGCACCCCACGCCGGGGGCCTAACTTCTCAGGGGGTGCTCCCAGACCTTCCCCTGTTGCAGGCAGGGGCTGGATCTCTCTGCACGGAGCTGCCATGGAACTGATTGAGGTGACACAGTGGAGAGTCCAGGGCTCACCAGCTAAGGGCTGGGACAGGAAGGAGAAAGGCTTGACTGAGATCACAGAAATTATCCACTGGGGCAAAAGTCCTCCCCGCCGCCTGTGCCAGACAGATCACTGGCCAGCTAGTCCAGAACTCCATTTCCCTCTGCCCCAGATCAGTGGCCAGCTAGTCCAGTACCCCATACACCCCTGCCCCAGATCACTGGCCAGCTAGTTTATTTACTCTGCAATGAATGAGGCCATTGGCCCTTCTCGCCCTGTAGGTCAGCTGCCTCCAGCCTCCACACAAATTCATAGGCTCACAAACCCCACCCGATAATAGCTGATCAGATTTGTTCTCCACTTGCTGTCCGAGAGTACCTGATGAAGGAATATGCAAATATTCTGCTCTCCATTGTATGGAAGGGGAAACTGAGGCTTGGGGGGGCAGATGAGACTTGACCAAAGTCAGGGTGGAAGTGGGAAGAGAACCATGGGACCCTCATGCCCAGTCCAGCAGTCTAACCACTAGACCACACTGCCTTGCAGAAGGGCATACTTATCGGACTCAGGCCTGGACTATCCAATGTGCACTAGGTACACTTGCCCAGGGCCACCTGCAACTCTATGTACCAGGTTAAAACATCACTCACTCAGATTTAGCCCATCCCTCCCACCCTTTATCACCCCTGTCACAATGGAGGGTTTGGCATGGGATCATGTGAGTGAGGGCTGGGTGGTGGGAGGAAGCGGAGTTGGATGGCCAGGTTGGGGAGAACTTCCCTTCTCTCAGGATGGGAAAAAACTGCTGAGCCAGGGGATGCGCCGGTGAGTGGCCAGGAGGTGCCCAGTGGCGTTGAGTGAGGAGCTGCGGGTGAGTTTGGGGGTGAGTTGGGAGTGTTGGGGAGGGGCAGGAGGTGAGTGGGGAATGCTGGGGGCTGTGAGGGGAGTTGTGGAGGGGAATTGGGGATGCTGGTGATAATGGGGAGAGTGTGGAGGCTATGGAGGGAATGGGGAATGTTGGGAAGTGGGATGAGTTGGGGAGGAATGGGGGTGTTGGGGGGTGGGGTGGGATGGGGGGCTGGGATTGTAGAGACTGTGCCCGGGGAGGGGGCTGAGATGTTTGGGGATGCAGTGAATGGGATGCATGTCAGGGCTGCTGGGTGTTGACAACAGGGGGCGCTATGACCCCTGAAATGGATCTTTAATGGCTTCCGGTGGAGCAGATAACTGTCATACCAGTGAAAAAGGTCCACAGTAATTATCTTCAGTACACAGCAGTTTATTGAGACGGAATTACACAAGCGGTAAAGGGTTATATTAAGCACCTAACTCCTATATTAGACATTAAGAGCTATACATTCCTCTTAATGAGTCTCTCTCTCACAAACACACACAAACAGGCCCTGTATTAGCCTCACACAGTTTCTGCCTAGCAAACAGGGAAGGTGGTTGCCAATTTTATAGATGGCTTCTTCTCTCCTGGTCTGTTCTTCTCAGACCTTTGGTCTGTCTCGGATTCCCTCGAAGCAAGGCCTTGGTCGCCTTGAGACACCTCTGGTTCACAGTCCTACTCAAGTTCACGAAGCAGAGTTTTGTCTACTCTGTCTGGCAGCATTGCTTCTTCAAGAGTCAATTAAGGAATCCCAACCACAGTAATTTACTTTGCTTGATTCTTATACTCATTTTCCTCAGAGGAGTCATATGTCTTAAAAGCATGCCCAGTGGGCGTATGGTTACTAATTTTTACCTAATTAGTATTTTAGAAGGTGCTGGGGGTGTGGTACGGAACGAAGATCACCCCACGCTTACTCACTCATCAATCATTCACTCTGGCGCTCTGCGTGGTGTCCTTGCTGTAAGGTCACTACAACCATGTCGACCTATGCTCCATGCTGGAACTTTATACATGTGATATTTACTTTTCCATGGCCCATATTTGCCGACCAATAGGTTCAATATTGATCATACACACAGACTTTGCCAGTTCTTTATCAAATTTACTTCTGCTTAAAGGGAACCTGATCCCAGGATCCTCTGCAGCCCTTCAGCCATGTTTGAGTCAGGTCAAGTTATGCTCACACCATTCATTCAGTATGGCCACACCGATTTAGCACCATCCCAACACTGGGCTATGTGTGGTGGCTGTCAGGGTAAGCGGGATCTGGTGGAGGGCTGTTGGGATATATGTGGGGTAGGAGGGGAATTTGGGGGTATTTCTGTGAGGAGAAGTATGTGGGGGGAGAGGAGGAAGAGGCATCTGGGTATCTGAGTGGAGTGAGGTCTGTATCAGGCGGCGCAGGAGGAGCATCCGGGGGTCTGTGTTTGGTGGAGTATGTATGGGGAGGGGGCCCCTTGCTGTTTAGTTTACAGAAGGTGGGGGGAGCCCCCAATTTCCATGGTGCTCAGAGCCCCAAAATTCTTCAGTCCAGGCCTGCTTGAACTACAACCCAAATGGCCCTTCTCTCAGTTTCAGCCTATTCACAGTTTTCCCAGGCTCCCCCCACACACATTCCTCTCCCACTTGTTGGGGGGACTGGTGGCTTTCAGACACCTATAAATGGTCCTCAGGTTCCCATACCTGTTAGCAAAGGGAATTCTGGGTGCCTGAGGATGTCTTGACCCCACCCATTCACTTCTGGGCCTGATATTAAGTCACCAAGTATTGCTCAAAATTGATAGCTGAAGAGAAGCCAGGAGTCCTGGCTCCCAGCCCCCTGCTCTAACCCAATCCCCTCCCAGAGGTGGGAAAAGAACCCAGGTGTCCTGGGGGTCAGAGCTGTAACTTCCAGATAATGTTGCTGTGCAGTAACCCCAGCATCCTGCTGTCAGCACTGACTCGCTCTGAGAACTGTCTCTGCTTGACTCAGATGGGAAGGGACAATCCCTGCTCCATGGCCCTGCAACCTTGGCTGCCTCACAATGTTTTGCTGTTGTAGCTTCCAAAGTGGGTCACTCACAAGCAGCCTGCCAGCATGCGGGTCACACCCTGAGGGCTTGGCTACACTTACAAGTTAGAGCACATTAAAGCAGCCCAGTGCGCTCTAACTCATGGCGCGTCCACATTGGCAAGGCACGTAGAGCGCTCTGACTCCATGGCTAGAGCACTCCTGGTAATCCACCTCAGTGCGTGGAATAACATTTGATGTGCCCCTGCTGGAGCACCGCGGCACCAGTGTGGACGCCCTGATCTGTTAATGCACTCTGATTTCCAGGTGACCATGCCTCCATGTACCAGGCGATCCCCAGTATGGAGCAATGGCGAGGTGCTGGACCTCATCAGTGTTTGGGTGCAGGAAGTGGTCCAGTCCCAGCTGTAGGAAATACGATACCTTTGGGCAGATATCAAGGGACATAATGGAAAAGGGCCATGACCAGGACGCACTGTACTGTTAAAGTGAAGGAGCTTCAGAATCTCTACCACAAAGCCTGTGAGACAAACCGCTGCCCTCACGACCTGTCATTTCTACAAAGAGCTGGACGTGATACTTGGGGGTGACCCCACCTCCACTCCAAATACCACCATGGACACTTCAGAGCCCAGTTCACAAAGCAGGAGGAGGAAAGTGGGAGTGAGGGTACTGAGGAGGAGAAAGACACCCCGGAATCCCTAGATGCATGCAGCCAGGAGGAAGGTAGCCAATCGCAGTGGCCTGTGCTTGGGGAAGGCCAAACACCAGAGGAGGTTCCCATAAGTGGCTTTTATTTTGGGAAGGAAGTTATGTGGTGCGGGGCTCTTGGGGCGAGGAGGGTTAGGGCTACATGCATGCCTAGTTGCGGAATAGGGCACTGATGTGCTCTCTCACATCACGGTAATTGACCTCAGTGATCTCTTCAAAGGTTTCATCCAGAACTTGGGCAATGCGCTTGCGCAGATTTCTTGGGAGAGCCACTGTGGTCCTTGTCCCAGTCAGGCTAATAATGTCTGCGCCACTGTGCTGTGAGGGGTTGGGGGACCATTGCTGCACACAGGCAAGCTGCATAGGGGCAGGGCAGAAGCCGCATTGCAGTAGAAGACCCTCCCTTGCTTCCCAGGTCACCCTCAGCAGCGAGATATCTGTCAGGATGAACTCTTGTTGAAAATGTGGGGACAGTGTTTAGTATAGGTGCCTCCTGAAGCTGTTGGCTCTCCTCAAGGCACAGAAATCCAGAGGACAGTACAGCTGTGAAACAATCAGTCCCCCTTGCCCTTGTGCTTACTCACCATTTTGGCAGGTTTCAGAGTAGCAGCCGTGTTAGTCTGTATCCGCAAAAAGAACAGGAGTACTCGTGGCACCTTAGAGACTAACAAATTTATTAGAGCATAAGCTTTTGTGGGCTACAGCCCACTTCTTCGGATGCATATAGAATGGAACATATATTGAGGAGATATATATACACACATACAGAGAGCATGAACAGGTGGGAGTTGTCTCACCAACTCTGAGAGGCCAATTAAGTGAGTGAAAAAAAACTTTGGAAGTGATAATCAAGATAGCCCAGTACAGACAGTTTGATAAGAAGTGTGAGAATATTTACAAGGGGAGATAGATTCAATGTTTGTAATGGCTCAGCCATTCCCAGTCCTTATTCAATCCTAAATTGATTGTATCTAGTTTGCATATCAATTCCAGCTCAGCAGTCTCTCGTTGGAGTCTGTTTTTGAAGTTTTTCTGTTGTAAGATAGCCACCCGCAGGTTTGTCATTGAATGACCAGACAGGTTAAAGTGTTCTCCCACTGGTTTTTGAGTATTATGATTCCTGATGTCAGATTTGTGTCCATTAATTCTTTTGCGTAGAGACTGTCCGGTTTGGCCAATGTACATGGCAGAGGGGCATTGCTGGCACATGATGGCATATATCACATTGGTAGATGTGCAGGTGAACGAGCCCCTGATAGTGTGGCTGATGTGATTAGGTCCTATGATGATGTCCCTTGAATAGATATGTGGACAGAGTTGGCATCGGGCTTTGTTACAAGGATAGGTTCCTGAGTCAGTGTTTTTGTTCAGTGGTGTGTGGTTGCTGGTAAGTATTTGCTTTAGGTTGGGGGGTTGTCTGTAAGCGAGGACAGGTCTGTCTCCCAAGATCTGTGAGAGTGAGGGATCATCTTTCAGGATAGGTTGTAGATCTTTGATGATGCGCTGGAGAGGTTTTAGTTGGGGGCTGAAGGTGACAGCTAGTGGTGTTCTGTTATTTTCTTTGTTGGGCCTGTCTTGTAGGAGGTGACTTCTGAGTACTCGTCTGGCTCTGTCAATCTGTTTTTTCACTTCAGCAGGTGGGTATTGTAGTTTTAAGAATGCTTGATTGAGATCTTGTAGGTGCTTGTCTCTGTCTGAGGGATTGGAGCAAATGCGGTTATATCTTAGAGCTTGGCTGTAGACAATGGATCGTGTGGTGTGTCCTGGATGGAAGCTGGAGGCATGTAGGTAAGTGTAGCGGTCAGTAGGTTTCCGGTATAGGGTGGTACTTATGTGACCATCGCTTATTAGCACAGTAGTGTCCAGGAAATGGACCGCTTGTGTGGATTGATCTAGGCTGAGGTTGATGGTGGGATGGAAATTATTGAAATCATGGTGGAATTCCTCAAGGGCTTCTTTTCCATGGGTCCAGATGATGAAGATGTCATCAATGTAGCGCAAGTAGAGTAGGGGCATTAGGGGACGAGAGCTAAGGAAGCGTTGTTCTAAGTCAGTCATAAAAATGTTGGCATGCTGTGGGGCCATGCGGGTACCCATAGCAGTGCCGCTGACTTGAAGGTATATATTGTCCCCAAATGTGAAATAGTTGTGGGTGAGGACAAAGTCACAGAGTTCAGCCACCAGGTTAGCTGTGACATTATCGGGGATACTGTTCCTGATAGCTTGTAGTCCATCTTTGTGTGGAATATTGGTGTAGAGGGCGTCTACGTCCATAGTGGCCAGGATGGTGTTTTCTGGAAGATCACTGATGGATTGTAGTTTCCTCAGGAAGTCAGTGGTGTCTCGAAGATAGCTGGGAGTGCTGGTAGCGAAGGGCCTGAGGAGAGAGTCCACATAACCAGACAAGCCTGATGTTAGGGTGCCAATGCCTGAGATGATGGGGCGTCCAGGATTTCCAGGTTTATGGATCTTGGGTAGCAAATAGAATACCCCTGGTCGGGGTTCTAGGCATGTGTCTGTACAGATTTGTTCCTGTGCTTTGTCAGGGAGTTTTTTTAGCAGATGGTGTAGTTTCTTTAGGTAATCCTCAGTGGGATCAGAGGATAATGGCCTGTAGAATGTGGTGTTAGAGAGCTGTCTAGCAGCCTCTTGGTCATATTCCAATTTATTCATGATGACGACAGCACCTCCTTTGTCAGCCTTTTTGATTATGATATCAGAGTTGTTTCTGAGGCTGTAGATGGCGTTGCGTTCAGCATGGCTGAGGTTATGGGGCAAGTGAACACTTTAACCTGTCTGGTCATTCAATGACAGACCTGCGGGTGGCTATCTTACAACAGAAAAACTTCAAAAACAGACTCCAACGAGAGACTGCGGAGCTGGAATTGATATGCAAACTAGATACAATCAATTTAGGATTGAATAAGGACTGGGAATGGCTGAGCCATTACAAACATTGAATCTATCTCCCCTTGTAAGTATTCTCACACTTCTTATCAAACTGTCTGTACTGGGCTATCTTGATTATCACTTCAAAAGTTTTTTTTCACTCACTTAATTGGCCTCTCAGAGTTGGTGAGACAACTTCCACCTGTTCATGCTCTCTGTATGTGTGTATATATATCTCCTCAATATATGTTCCATTCTATATGCATCCGAAGAAGTGGGCTGTAGCCCACGAAAGCTTATGCTCTAATAAATTTGTTAGTCTCTAAGGTGCCACAAGTACTCCTGTTCTTTTCACCATTTTGGGACTCCCGTGGGTTATGTGCACTCGCTTTGGGATGGGCAAATTATGCTACTGTGTAGACTGTGCTTGCCCTCCTTAAGTACGGGGGAATCATTGCTGTGTCTGGTGTGAACAATGCCGCCTCTGTTAAGTGTTGCATTTTGCCTTTACAGATGCAACCTTGAGATCTCAGCTGTCCGTCTTATCACCGGCTGAGAGGCTGCAAAGAATCAGAAAAAGACCATGTAGAAGCAAAGAAGACATGCTGCATGAAGTAATGCAGCAGTCACTTAATGAGAATCTAAAAGTGCAGGAGTGGAGGGAAAGTGAAAGGATGATCTGCCAGCAGAATGAGGAGCGCTGGCACAAAAGTGTGGTGCTCCGGCAGCAAAGCATGGAGCGGCTGATAAGCATCATGGAGTGCCAAGCGGACTCTATCCAGGCGCTTGTAGCTATGCAGGCGGAGTACTACCGCGCCCGCCCCCTCCCTGCAGCCCTTGTCCCAAAACTCTTTCCCTTGTGCCCCCATGTCACCTCCAACCCACTTTCCCCAACATCCGGGTTCTTATCGCCACCAGCTGCCTCCAACACCTTCACCACCCAGCCTTGAAAACTACGACCCTTACCCACTGCACTCAACCCCCATCACCGTGCAGTATAGCCATCCTGAAGTGCAGCACTCATTGCACAGCACTCCAGACAGGAAGGCTGAGTATGATAACAGAACATACGCAAATCTGTGATTGTACCGTTCGCCACCCCACACCCTTGCCCTTTCTGTTTCCCAAGCAGTTGTGTTTGTTTTCAATAAATGAATTTTCTTTTCAATAAATGGATTTTTTGGCTTTGAAAACATTCTTCCTTATTGCATAAAGTAAAAGATACCTTAGCCCAGGAAAGCAACAGGCACTGCAAGTCAGCGTAGCAAACACAGATTCCTACTAACATTGGAACCATTGCACTTCACTCCCGTGCAGGGCATCAAACATTACTGGTGGCTTTCAGCCTCAAATTGCTCCCTCAAGGCATCCCTAATCCTTGCAGCTCCACACTGGGCCCCTTTAATAGCCCTGCTCTCTGGCTGTTCAAATTCAGCCTCCTGGTGTTGAAACTTCGAGTTCCATGCCTGAGTGAATCTTTCACCCTTCCCTTCACAAATGTTATGGAGGGTACAGCACACGGCTATAACCACGGGGATGCTGTCATCGGCCAGGTCCAGCTTCCCATACAGAGACTGCCAGCGGGCCTTTAAAAGGCCAAAAGCACACCCCACAGTCATTCTGCACTGGCTCAGCCGGTTGTTCAACCGCTCCTTGCTGCTGTCAAGGCTCCCTGTGTAGAGTGAGCCACGGCATTAAAGGGTAAGTGGGGTCTCCAAGGATCACAATGGGCATTTTGACTTCCCCTGGTGATTTTCTGGTCTGGGAAAAAAGTCCTGGCTTGCAGTTTCCTGAACAGGCCAGTGTTCTGAAAGATGCATGCGTCATGCACCTTTCCGGGCCAGCCCGCGTTAATGTCAATGAAATGCCCATGGTGATCCATAAGCACCTGGAGAATGATAGAGAAATACCCCTTCCGATTACCGTACTCGGAGGCTAGGTGGGCTGGTGCCAGAATTGGAATATGCGTCCCATCTATCGCCTCTCCACAGTTAGGGAAACCCATTTGTGCAAAGCCAGCCACAATGTCATGCACTTTTCCCAGAGTCACGGTTCTTCTGAGCAGGATGCAATTAATGGCCCTGCAAACTTGCATCAACACGATTCCAACGGTAGACTTTCCTACTCCAAACTGGTTAGCAACCTATCGGTAGCTGTCTGCTTCCAGATTGCAATCGCCACCTGCTTCTCCACCATCAGGGCAGCTCTCAATCTCGTGTCCTTGTGCTGCAGGGTAGGGATGAGATCCTCACACAGTCCCATGAAAGTGGCTTTTCTCATCCAAAAGTTCTGCAGCCACTGCTCATCATCCCAGACTTTCAGGACTATGTGATTACACCACTCAGTGCTTGTTTCCCAAGCCCCAAAGTGGTGTTCCACAGTGCTGAGCCTGTCCATGAATGCCACAAGCAATCTCGTGTCTTATGCGTTATTCGAGTCGATATCATCCTCAGAGTCCTCACTGTCAGTTTGGATGTTAAAGAGTAACTCGACTGCCAGACGTGACGTGCCGGTGAAATTCATCAGCATATTCCTCAGCAGTTCGGGGTCCATTCCCTCAGACTGAAAAGGGAAGACAGAGCGCGCCACACAAAAAAACGTTGAAAGATGGCGCCAAATGTGGACTGAAGCAGAGGGATTGCTGGGATGCAAAGCGATGCATCATGGGGCATTGGGACAGGACCCAGAATGCCCTGCACCCCCCGCCCCCTTCCCACAAGCCACAGTGCCAGAATGGGAAAAGGTGCTCTGTGGGATAGCTGCCCATAATGCACCACTCCCAATGCCGCTGTAAGTGCCACAAATGTGGCCACGCCAGTGTGCTTGCAGCTGTCAGTGTGGACAGACTGCAGCATTTTCCCTACTGCACTATATGAAGGCTGGTTTAACTCAAAGTGCTGTGCATTTGCAAGTGTAGCCATGCCCTGAGTGTCTGTGTGTAGCCACAGCCCTGGTCCAGAAACTCTTACACCAGCAGCTTGTTTCACTGCAAGTTCCATTTTGTTTAGGCACTTTGCCATTTTGTTTGTAAGGAGTTATTGTTTGTCCACCATTTTGATGACCTTCTTCTTGAAACAATTGGCAGCTTTTTCTCTCTAAGGCGGGAAAAAACAATGGTCACATGGCCTGTGTTCTGCCTAGTAACTGGAGAGTATAAAAGACTGCTGCACCCAAGAAGAGAGGCTGTCTTTCCTTGTGCTACCTCAGTACATGTCCTAGCCAAGGCTTTGAGGGATCTATGGAAGACCACAGAAGAAGATCCAAACTCCATAGCTCCTGCTATCAGTTGCTAATTGATTCTTATCATCTTACTTGAAACCTGAACTCCTGTGTCCTCACCTTGCTGTCCTGGTGTATTCTATCCATGTCCTCTGATGTGGATCCATTCCTCTGAACCTGGTGTAGTATGCTGTGTACCTCTGTACCTTACCTGTAGTAAATTCACCTTTGCTCTCATGTGTTTGGGACCTTGACTTTATGTTAACATGTGCCAACCTGTATGAATCAGAATATCAGGGGTGGAAGAGACCTCAGGAGGTCATCTAGTCCAACCCCCTGCTCAAAGAAGGACCCATCCCCAATTTTTTTTTTTTTCCCCAGATCCCTAAATGCCCCCCTCAAGGATTGACCTCACAACCCTCGGTTTAGCAGGCCAATGCTCAAACCACTGAGTTATCCCTCCCCCTATTTGTGTATTGTTTTGCTGGGGGTCCTATAAGTTACTGTTTCCTGTTTGAGTCACTGTTTAATAAACCAGTTTGCTTTATAGTTAATCCTGTCCTTAGTTTTCTCTCCGTTGATAGATGAGCTTTGGGGGCACGAGTCTGCTGGGTGGGGACTCTGAGGTGTGGAACCTAGAGTACATCCAGTTAACCATAGGCAAGATCTGAGTTCCTGGTTAATAGGGTGACCCCAACACATTCCTAGTCGAGAATTTCCCCTCCCCACCCCCCAAGATGTTTGTTCTGCACTGCCCAGCCCTCTCCTGGGCGGTTCAGATATTTTAGGTCTGTTGCCCTGGAGGGGAGCACTATCCCACAGTTTGTTACTTTAAATGGAGTTACTCATATAATTCAGTTTAAATGCATCAATGGATCAGTTTGGATTATGGAAAAAACACGTTTATTTCACTACAAAGAGAGAGATTTTAAGTGAGTACAAGTATAAGGCATTAAAGTCAGAAATAGTTACAAGAGAAATAAAAATAAATCGCTTCCTAGTACTAAACCGTAACAAGGTAGACTTGGTTCAAGGTGAAATCCCTTACCACATGCTCCCAGTAACATTGCTGAGCCAATTCTCAGGCCAGGATCGGCTCCCAAAGTCCAAAGACTGTTTGTCTTCTTAGGGGAAAGAGAGAGAGATGAATAGGGAGAGCTATCTTGGGGTGTTTCTGACCCACACTTTTATTGTCCAGTCCCCCTTTGAAATGAATTTTATTGAGGGTTATGCTTAGATAAAATACATTCTTGCTGTGAAGATGGAGACAAGGAGTCTCATGGTGAAAGATGTGCCAGGCTGTTGTTTGTTTAAATGCAGATGGGGTTGTTCCTGCCCCCCTTCCTTGCCTAAGTCTGGCCACTTGATAGGTGATTGCCCATCGACTTTGATGACACCTGGCTAGACTCCTTTGTGTTCAAGAAACTGCAAGTAAATGCATTTCAGACCTAATTTCAGCTTATGTTTATTACTTTACATAGAATGTTGCTACACACATTTCGTCATGATAGTATTGACAAGTGTGTTATTGGTTTGCAAAGCTCTCTCCAATAGACTTAGAACAGCTGAGCCAATGCAGCGTTTTAAGTGTAGACTTGCCCTTAGAGAATTTTCTTAATAGCTAACCTGAATCTCTGTTAGTACAGGCGAAGGCCATTACTTCTTGTCCCACCTTGGGTGGAGATAGAGAACCATTGATCACCATCCTCTTTATAACAACTTTTAACATATTTTAACACTGTTTCCAGGTCCCCCTTCAGCCTTTTGTCCTCTAGACTAAACATGCAGAGTTTTTTCAATCTTTCCTCATAGGTCATGTTTTCTAAACCTTTGATCGTTTTTGTTGCTGTCCTTTGTACTCTCTCCAGTTTGTCCACATCTTTCTTAATGCACAATATATTATATTATTTATTAATTAATAGTAATACTAATTGAGATAATCATTTAGACAACCTACACACATTAAATTCTTTCAATCTTTCCATGTAATTAATTCCTTTCAGCCATAGATTGTAGACAGATAGGTCAATAGATTTCTGTTTATCATTGAATTTTTCAAAGTGATCTACAATGGACGCAAATAGGTAGATTACCCTGTAATTTTCCGTGCCACATCAGGGACAGAGTGCAGTTAGAAGTGCAAATTTAGGGTTTGGTCATGGGGATCCTGACATACATCCTCCTGCAAAAAATTACCACTTAAGAATTGCCAGTGCTTATAATGTTTTCCTGAGCAGAATTGGGGAACAAACTAGTTGCAGAAACCACATGAAATGGACGCCAGTGGACTTTCCAGGGGCTAATCTAGTGTCTCGCCCTAGAACCAGATGCAAAATTTAATGGTTACAAAGTTATTGGGTTTATAGATTCTGGGTCTATAGATTGGTAGGGATGGCTGATGAAATCTCTGAAATTCAGGAAACACAGTGTTAAATGAGTGTCCTAGGTGTCATCACAGCAATTATTAATGGTTAGTTGTTAATGTTTGATAATTAATTGACAACTTGAATAAGCTGAAAGGCAACAAAGGTAACACAGATAAATGGAAATACTTTTTAACATGACCCAAAATTAACCTGTGTTACTCATACTCCATGACATTACCAGGGAAAGATTAGGCATTTATTCTAGATGTCGGTTCCTCACCGAGGTTGGTCTAGAGCTCCTTGGTAAATTAGAAGTTAACTTAATGACATACAATGTTTCTATGACTGCTACCAAAATTACTAGTAAGATGCATGACAGTTCATAAGAGTTATTCAAAAATTTGTAAATTAATTTGTAAATTATTTTAAGGTCAGAGTTAAGGTTACAATTTGAGTTAAAAGCATTTTTCTTTGACGTTTCTGAGAAGGGCATTGCATCTTGAAATGACCTCATCATATACAATATTGAGGATTCAAATGTTTAAAGAATATATGTTCCCATGATTCAGGGTACAAGTCAGCCTCTAACTGTCTGCACTGAGGAAGAAATTTCTGTTATAGGTAGGTTGTCTCATTGCCTATCCCCGCCATACATATCCTAGAACTGCCATCAACTGCCACAGCTGCACTTTTCCATGACAACTTGTTTGGAGTATTGTTGTAGGCAGGTTGGTCCCAGGATATGAGCAAAGCAAAGTAGGTGAGGTAATCTCTTTTATTGGACCAACTTACGTTGGAGGCTTCAAAAGAAAGCTGCACAACACCTTCAAAAGATGTGCCTGAGAACTTAAAGTCTTCTTGTGACAGATTTATGTTACCAATTTGCCTGGGGTGTCAGGTGATCAGGCTGAGGCTGCAGTATCTTTAGGGGAGGAGATGGAGGAGCACACCAAGTGACTAAATTTTAAAGCTTTATTAATAAAACAATTAAATAATAAAATAACAGCGGCGAGCACTGGGAATGCTCCCATGTCTCTCAGAGGAAGAAAGAAAGCATTAGTGCCCCAGCCCTAACCCACTTTCATACTCACACCCACGCTACCCAAGGCTGGCCAAGCCTGGGTGTAACGTAAGAAGAAGAGGGGGAAGGGTGGACAGGAGTTCTTGTCCTGTGCACAGGTCATCCAGGGTCTGCTGTTGATCTCCAACTTGCTTCGGCTCTCAGGAGGGTTTTAAAGTCCTGGGTTCTTCTGGGGGCATTTCATTCAGGGACCTCTGTTCCTGGTGCTCTTTGTACCAGTCCAAACTGGCCTTCTGTGGCTTTCTCAGCTTTCCCAAAACACACCAGCCTCAGGGAAGTGAAAATGGTTGTTCACCCCTCCCCCCTGCTGGCCTTCACTGTCTCATTCATTTTTGCAGCCCCTGCAGTCATGTTCAGCTGAATCATCCTTTCTCATGGCTGGTCGGGGTGGAATAGCTCCCCATCTTTCTTGGCCGACAGCCGAGAGTCAGATGTGTGCTGCAGCCTTGGGCTGGAGTCAGCGTCTTATCTTCGGACTGAGCTAGATGAAATGTCAAGTTAACCCATTCTCTTCTCTCTCCCTCCCTCTTTGGCCTCTCATAACCTGCAAAAGAATCTTTCACTCCACACTCACACCTTTGACCCTTCCCGACATGCTTTGCAATGCCTGCACCAGCATTAGCAACATACAAGGCTGATCTGCCTCCCTGTGGGACCCCCTGAGGGAGGGGGTCTTTGGGGCTGTGACATTCTGGACACTGAAAACCCTGGACTTAACAGACACTCTGGTTTATGGCCCTGTAGTGAGGCCGAGTGGCCTCTCTCTGAGCAGGAGAGCGAGGCACCATGACACTCCCATTGGAGGACGGCTCCTAGATCGCCCTGCCCCCCTCGCCAGAACTATTGGGGTGTGGCCGGAAGTATAAAAGGCCAGCTCTGCAGCACAGTTGGAAGAGAGCTGCTGGAGGAGAAGGACTCTCTGCCTATTTGGCCGCGTCCCCGAGAGGAACATTCACCTGACTGTTCCTGATCCTCAGATGCCGACGAGGACTGGCCCGGAGTGCCTGCCGCTGTGTACCCCGAGGAGCCAGAAGAGGCCTGGAGGCTAGAGGTACTGAACCCTGGGGTGGCAGGAAGTGGCCATGGGGCAGCCATGGAGCAGCTGGCTGCAGAGCTAGGGGTGGCTCAGTTGGCGTGTTGTGGCTGGATCCCCACCAACACAGGGGCAGCCAATCCTGCCCCTGCCAGGGCCCTGGGCTGGGACGCGGTGGAGTAGGGTGGGCGCGCATCCCCCTACCAGCCCACCCCTGGGTGGTTTACTCCCTACACTGTTCAGAGAAGCTCTAGCCCTGAAGAGGAGCCTCCCTGACCAGCTCCCCTATATGCTGGCTGCCAGAGCCCAGCCCAGGCTAAAGCCAGCCCAGAGACTGCTTTGCTTGCTGGCCACCTGAACCTCCTCAAGCCCAGGACAGCTCACCTAAGACCGTTTGTTTGCTGGCTGCCTGAGCTCCGCCCAAGCCAAAGCCAGCCCTGATAGACTCTGTTTAAGCTTGGGCCACCCAAAACCAGGCTAAAGCCTGATTAGAACTATTGATCGCCCAGCCCTATTGTGGGCTTGGGGCTGTCCTGCGGACTCTGGTCCTGGCCAGACAGGACCAGCCTGAGTAGCCTCCCTCCAAGTGGAAGAGCGAGGGAACATTACACGCCCATTACAACAATTTGTAACATACCCTGCTGCCTAATACCTTCCATTGTCTGAGAACTGCAGAGATGTTAATTTCCCACTTCATGTTTATTGTCCACTTCATTTTAAATGGGCTCCTGAAACATGCTTAACCTTCTGTCCTATCTTGTCTTTATCTTGAACACTCTGGTTACCCTCTCCAGAGCTCTGTGAAGCTCAAAAGTTTGTCCCTTCCATCCACATAAGTTGGTCCAATAAATGATATTATCTCATCTACCTTGTCTCTCAACTCTGTTTCTTGGCATCCAGATGTGTCACAGTGTGGAATGAGCCCTTTACGAGCGAACTACTTTCATTCATCTGTGGCTCAAACAGCCTTGACAGCTTTTATCAGCCTGTTACTGATAAAGAGCCAGCAGAAAAGGAAAAAGGAGGTGGAAGCTGTGAAGTTGAGCTCCGGCTTGGAAGGGCTGGGAGCGGTAGCTTTATGAAGTGGTGACTGGGACAGAAGAAGAGCCCTGGGTGTGGTAGAAGACCCCAAAGCTGAATATAAACTTTTGTGTTGCTGTGATGGGCTTTCTTTTGGGACCTGGAGGATTGTTTTGAACTGTTTCTGTTATTGAATGAGCCCCAGGCAGGGCTGCTGTTAGCCATGAGACAGACTGTGTGGATTGCTTAAGGAGTCTGAAGAGGAGAAAGAGAGGCTAGGCGCCACAGACCTAACCTGGCCATAAGAGGGCTCTTGGGAGGCATGGGGGGGCCCTGTTACAGTATCTTATGACTGCCATCAATTGCCACAGATCCACTGCTCTATGATTTAATATTCTTACGGATAAGAATAAAACTGGAGTCATAGTTAGGAGACACAGTCACAACCAGGACCTGCACAAATAAAGAACAAAAAGGTCCCTGTTGGAAAGAACTTACAATCTAAGCATCAATTTTCAATGACAAATCCATTTCTTGGCATATGTATCCTATTACTCCCACCAACTGCCACAGATCCAGTTTTCTAAGACACTTTGATTCCCTGGCATATGGATCCTCCTTTGTCACTAAGTGTCACAGAACCACTTTTCTGTGACAAAGCCATTCCCTGGCAGAAGGATCTGACCTGCCACCCAACTGGCCCAGATTTTCTATGACAAAGTCTCAAGTGGGCATGGTTCATTCAGAGCAAATGGGGCTGCTCTTGAATGTGACCCTCCTGTGTATGGCTGTTGGGGCTCCTTTCATCCTTATCTTTGCCCCTCCTACCTGCAGGAGGAAAGAGGGAATGGGAGCTCCCAGTGGGAGTTCATCCTACTGGGGGTCTCTGACCAACCACGCCTGGAGATGCTGCTTTTTGTGGTTTTCCTGGTTTTGTACATCCTGAACCTGGTGGGGAACCTGGCCATCATCGCTGTCTTGTGGCTGGAACCCACACCCCTATGTATTTCTTCCTCAGCAACCTCTCTTGCCTGGACCTTTGCTGCACCACCAGCACCGTTCCTCAGATGCTGGTGAACTTCCGCAGTGCCCATAAGTCCATCACCTGGGCAGGCTGCATATCCCAGCTCTACATCTTCCTCTCACTGGCTGGCACCGAATGCCTCCTGCTGGCTCTCATGGCCTACGACCGCTACGTCGCCATTTGCCAGCCGCTGCGCTACACAGCCATCATGAGCCGCCGCCTCTGCCTGCAGATGGCAGCCACTGTATGGTTGTGCAGCTTTGGCAATTCCATCCTGCAG
Source organism: Terrapene triunguis (assembly GCF_002925995.2). Lineage (NCBI taxonomy): Eukaryota > Metazoa > Chordata > Testudines > Emydidae > Terrapene > Terrapene triunguis. Next base: position 362,676 of record NW_020664770.1, read on the forward strand.
ACCAATTCTGACCGAGCGGCTGCCCCGATGCGACGGAACTGGGTCGACCACTTCTTCTATGAGATGTTGGCCCTGCTCAAGCCGGCCTGTGTCGACACCTTTGCCAATGAGGCCCAGGCATTTGCTGTCAGTGGTCTCTTCCTCATGGTGCTGCTGGGCCTCATCCTGGTCTCCTACAGCTACATTTTCACCGCTATGCTGAGGATTCGCTCAGCCCAGGGTGAGCTCAAGGCTTTCAACACCTGCGTCTCTGACCTGGCTGTGGTGTCACTCTTCTATGGCACGGCCATTTCCATGTATCCACATCCTCCATCCAGCTACTCACAGGACCGGGGCAAGATGGTCTCCCTCTTCTATGGCATTATCGCTCCTATGCTCAACTCCCCGATCTACACGCTGAGGAACAAGGATGTGCACGGTGCCCTAAGGAAGCTGCTGGGGAGGCTATTCTGGAGAAAAAGGACATGAGCCAGAGAAATGACTTGGGACTGGCTGGCTTGGTTCTCTATGGGGCAGCAGCTCTGATCCAGCCTCATCTCAGGGAGGGAGACTGGTTGGCTCAGGGGCCCAGGCTATTGTATATGGAGCCTTTCCCATCTAGGAGCTCTGCATTTTAATCTCTCTGATCATGTGCACAAATGGTGCTGGGACTGGGAAACCAGAGGTCAGTCACCATGAGCCCCAGAAGGCAGAAGAGTGTGAAAAGGCCCAGCAGATGGTGTTGGGCACCACACTGTGTCCTTCCTTGGCTCCATCCATGAACAAAGCTGGCTCTGCATGGGGATCACTAACCAATAGGGGGAGGGATAGCTCAGTGGTTTGTGCATTGGCTAGCTAAGCTTAGGGTTGTGAGCTCAATCCTTGAGGGGCCATTTAGGGATCTGGGGCAAACATCTGTCTGGGGTTAGGTACTGCTTTGAGCAGGAGATTGGAGTAGATGACCTCCTGAGGTCCCTTCCAGCCCTCATATTTTATGATATGGGCATCTGAGAGTTGTCTTTCTGCACCAGATCCAGACATACACTTAACATATAATCCCTCTGATTCTCTAATATTGATCTAAAATCCCCATCAACATTGCCCCCTCTCTATTTAATTCTCGGATATGGATAGTTTTGGGGCTTCTTCTCCCTTCTCATGTTAAACTGCAACTACTTCACCACCTGGGAAGGATGTTCACCAGAGTCACCATCCTGCACCAGGTAATTCTGCTCTCATCAATGCTCCTGCTCTTCTGGCTGCGCTGGTGGAACTGCACCGTGCCATCCACTCCTGGCAGGACCCATGTGCTCCTCCTCTCCAGCTGGCGCTTGGGCTCCACCTTCTCCAGCCAGCTGTTCAGCCAGCATCCCAAAGTCTTCCACCTGATGGAGCTGGCCAAGCATATTTTCCACCACCTGCCCAGAGGCAGCCTAGAGCTGCTGCAGGGGCCCACTTGGGATCTGCTCCATTCCCTCTTCTGGTGGGAGGCGGCCACGCTACAGGACTTCATGCTGCATATTGACATTGTGAGGCCTGCGGGGTGCCAGGCCTGCTCACAGGCCTGGAGGCACCAGCCTAGCTTCCACCAAGTGCAGAAGATCTGTAAGCTGGCCATGGAGGTCTTTGTGTACAGGCCAGTCAGCTCAGAGGAGGAATAGAAGGACCTAGCACTTTCTTGAAAAGAGATCAAGGCCCAGACAAAGGGATGGGGTCTTTTCTTCAATCTTCACTGAGGATTTGGAGCAATGGTTGGACACTTGGATAAGGAGGAGCTGCCTCCCTGAGCAGAGAATCCACCAGGGAATAAGTCACAGACTTGTCCAGTGATTTTTCCCACAAACCAGGGGGTGGATGCCAGTGGTAAAGCCACAATGGGAATCTGTGCGGATCAGTCAGGAAATGCAGACCCAGCTACATGCACTTCTGTGGAGCCACAGATAGAACCCCTTTCCTACAGCACTAAATATCCAAGACCAGTTCACCTACAAGCGATCTGGTCTGCTGCTAGATCCTTTATCCTCCCTGCAGACACAGTTAGTAGACAGGACTGGGAGTCAGGGCTCCTGGGTTCTCTTCCCAGCTGCGGGAGGGGAGTGGGGTCTAAGAAGTTAGAGCAGCATACTTGTCCTGGATGCTAAGACCGACCAGCTACCTCTTATCCAGAGATCAAGAAAAGCTGTACTGCCATCCTATCTCTTGTGTCAGGGTATGTCTACACTACGAAATTAGATCGAATTAATAGAAGCCGGTTTTATAGAAATCGGTTGTATACAGCCGATTGTGTGTGTCCCCACATAAAATGCTCTAAGCGCATTAGTTCGGCGGACCGCGTCCACAGTACCGAGGCTAGCGTCGACTTCCGGCGCATTGCACTATGGGTAGCTATCCCACAGTTCCCGCAGTCTCCGCCGCCCATTGGAATTATGGGTTGAGATCCCAATGCCTGGATGATGCAAAACAGTGCCGCGGGGGGTTCTGGGTACATGTCGTCAGGTCCCTCCCCCTACGTCACAGCAACGGCAGACAATAGATTCGCTCCTTTTTACCTGGGTTACCTGTGCAGACAACATACCACGGCAAGCATGGAGCCCACTCAGCTCAGCTCACCGTCACCATATGTCATCTAGGTGCCGGCAGACGTGGGACTGCATTGCTACACAGCAGCAGCAGCTAACTGCCTTTTGGCGGTAGACGGTGCAGCATGACTGGTAGCCTTCATTGGCGATCTGGGTGCGGGCAGCTGTGGGGCTGGCAGCCGTAGGGCTGCATTGCACCAGCCCCTTGCCTTTTGGTAGAAGATGGTTTATTACGACTGGTAACCGTCGTCGTCGTACTGCAGTGGCTGTCAATCATGGGCACCCGGGCAGACAATGATGGTTATCAGTCGTAGTATGCCATTTTCTGCCACGCGCCCTGTTGGCTCATTGCACGTTAGCAGAGTCGTAGTATGCTATTTTCTGCCAAGTGCCCAGTATTGTCTGCTAAGCACCCAGAAGAGGCCGATGGCGATCTGGGTGCTGGCAGACATGGGGCTGGCAGACGTGGGGCTAGATTGCTACACAGCAGCAACCCCTTGCCTTTTGGGCAGTAGATAGCATATTACGATTGGTATCCATCATTGTCATATTGCAGTGGGTATCAGATCGTGCAATAGACCTGAAGGCTTACTGCCAAGCGCCCAGTATTTGCTGCCAAGCACCCAGAAAATGCCAAGGGCTATCAGTCATGCTGCACCGTCGTCTTAAGATGTAAAAAATAGATTTATTCTGTATTCATTTGCTTCCCCCCTCCCTCCCTCCTGTTAAACCCTGGCTTTTGAGTTCAATCTTGGGGGGGGGCATTCTGTGTGACAGTTGTTTGTGTTTCTCCCTGATGCAAAGCGACCTTTCTTGATTTTAATTCCCTGTACCTGTACGCCATGTCGTCACTCGCCCCTCCATCCCTCCCTCCCTCCCTCCCTCCCTTCTTCCCCTGGTCCATCAGATACTACTTTCGCGCCTTTTTTCAGACCAGACGCCATAGCTAGCACTGGGATCATGGAGCACGCTCAGATCACCGCGGCAATTATGAGCACTATGAACACCACGCGCATTGTCCTGGAGTATATGCAGAGCCAGGACATGCCAAAGCAAAACCAGGACCAGGCGAGGAGGAGGAGGAGGCGATTGCAGCGTGTCGACGAGAGTGATGAGGAAATGGACATGGACCTAGACCTCTCACAAGGCACAGGCCCCAGCAATGTGGAAATCATGGTGTTCCTGGGGCAGGTTGATGCCGTGGAACGCCGATTCTGGGCCCGGGAAACAAGCACAGACTGGTGGGACCGCATCGTGCTGCAGGTGTGGGACGATTCCCAGTGGCTGCGAAACTTTCGCATGCGTAAGGGCACTTTCATGGAACTTTGTGACTTGCTTTCCCCTGCCCTGAAGCACCAGAATACCAGGATGAGAGCAGCCCTCACAGTTGAGAAGCGAGTGGCGATAGCCCTGTGGAAGCTTGCAACGCCAGATAGCTACCGGTCAGTCGGGAATCAATTTGGAGTGGGCAAATCTACTGTGGGGGCTGCTGTGATCCAAGTTGCCAGGGCAATGAAAGACCTGGTGATATCAAGGGTAGTGACTCTGGGATACGTGCAGGCCATAGTGGATGGCTTTGCTGCAATGGGATTCCCAAACTGTGGTGGGGCGATAGACGGAACCCATATCCCTATCTTGGCACCGGAGCACCAAGCCACTGAGTACATAAACCGCAAGGGGTACTTTTCAATGCTGCTGCAAGCCCTGGTGGATCACAAGGGACGTTTCACCAACATCAACGTGGGATGGCCGGGAAAGGTACATGATGCTCGCGTCTTCAGGCACTCTGGTCTGTTTCGAAAGCTGGAGGAAGGGACTTTCTTCCCGGACCAGAAAATAACCGTTGGGGATGTTGAAATGCCTATCGTGATCCTTGGGGACCCAGCCTACCCCTTAATGCCATGGCTCATGAAGCCGTACACAGGCAGCCTGGACAGTAGTCAGGACCTGTTCAACTACAGGCTGAGCAAGTGCCGAATGGTGGTGGAATGTGCATTTGGACGTTTAAAAGCGCGCTGGTGCAGCTTACTGACTCGCTCAGACCTCAGCGAAAAGAATATCCCCATTGTTATTGCTGCTTGCTGTGCGCTCCACAATATCTGTGAGAGTAAGGGGAGACATTTATGGCGGGGTGGGAGGCTGAGGCAAATCGCCTGGCCGCTGATTACGTGCAGCCAGACACCAGGGCGGTTAGAAGAGCACAGCAGGGTGCGGTGCGCATCAGAGAAGCTTTGAAAATGAGTTTTATGACTGGCCAGGCCACGGTGTGAAACTTCTGTTTGTTTCTCCTTGATGAACCCTCGGCCCCCTCCACCCGGTTCACTCTACTTCCCTGTAAACCAACCACCCCACCTTCTCCTCCCCGCTTCGAGCACCGCTTGCAGAGGCAATAAAGTCATTGTTACTTCACATTCATGCATTCTTTATTAATTCATCACACAACTAGGGGGATAATTGCCAAGATAGCCCGGGATGGGTGGGGGAGGAGGGAAGGAAAAGGACACACTGCAGTTTTAAACTTTAACTCTTATTGAAGGCCAGCCTTCTGATGCTCGGGCAATCATCTGGGGTGGAGTGGCTGGGTGGCCGGAGGCCCCCCCACCGTGTTCTTGGGCGTCTGGGTGAGGAGGCTATGGAACTTGGGGAGGAGGGCGGCTGTTGGTTACACAGGGGCTGTAGCGGCGGTCTCTGCTCCTGCTGCCTTTCCTGCAGCTCAACCATACGCTGGAGCATATCAGTTTGATGCTCCAGCAGCCGGAGCATCGACTCTTGCCTTCTGTCTGCAAGCTGACGCCACCTATCATCTTCAGCCCGCCACTTGCTCTGTTCATCCCGCGATTCAGCCCACCACCTCTCCTCTCGTTCATACTGTGCTTTTCTGTAGTCTGAAATTGACTGCCTCCACGCATTCTGCTGTGCTCTGTCAACGTGGGAGGACATCTGGAGCTCCGTGAACATATCATCTCGCATCCTCCGTTTTCTCCTTCTAATCTTCACTAGCCTCTGTGAAGGAGAAACATTTGCAGCTGGTGGAGGAGAAGGGAGAGGTGGTTAAAAAAGACACATTTTAGAGAACAATGGGTACACTCTTTCACATTAAATTTTGCTGTTCACATTACAAAGCACATGTACTTTCGTTACAAGGTCGCATTTTTCCTCTTATATTGAGGGCCTGCCGGTTTGGTGTGAGAGATCACTCACGCAGTGCCAGGCAACAGATTTCGGCTTGCAGGCAGCCATGGTAAGCCACAGTCTTTTGGCTTTTTTAATCTTCTTAACATGTGGGAATGGTTTCAAACAGCAGCGCCCTCATTTCCCATATCAAGCACCCATTGGGTTGGCCATTTAAAATGGGTTTGCAATGTAAAAGGAGGGGCTACGGTTTCTGGGTTAACATGCAGCACAAACCCAACTAACCCCCCTCCCCCCCACACACCCAATTCTCGGGGATGATCACTTCACCCCTTCCCCCCACCGCGTGGCTAACAGCGGGGAACATTTCTGTTCAGCAGAGCAGGAACGGGCATCTCTGAATAAAATGTCCCCTTAATAAAATCGCCCCATTTCAACCAGGTGACCGTGAATGATATCACTCTCCTGAGGATAAGAAAGAGCGATAAGGAATGGATGTTGTCTGCATGCCAGCAAACACCGGGACCATATGCTGCCATGCTTTGTTATGCAATGATTCCAGACTACGTGCTACTGGCCTGGCGTGGTAAAGTGTCCTACCATGGCGGACGGGATAAGGCAGCCCTCCCCAGAAACCTTTTGCAAAGGCTTTGGGAGTACATGAAGGAGAGCTTTCTGGAGATGTCCCTGGAGGATTTCCGCTCCATCCCCATACACGTTAACAGACTTTTCCAGTAGCTGTACTGGCCGCGATTGCCAGGGCAAATTAATCATTAATCATTAAACACGCTTGCTTTTAAACCATGTGTAATATTTACAAAGGTACACTCACCAGAGGTCCCCTGTGTGCCCTCAGGGTCTTGGGTGAGTTCGGGGGTTACTGGTTCCAGGTCCACGGTGATAAACATATCCTGGCTGTTGGGGAAACTGGTTTCTCCGCTTCCTTGCTGCTGTGAGCTATTTACATTATCTTCATGCTCATCTTCCTCATCCCCAGAACCCGCTTCCCTGTGTCTTTCTCCAGTGAGGGACTCATAGCACACGGTTGGGGTAGTGGTGGCTGCACCCCCTAGAATGGCATGCAGCTCCGCGTAGAAGCGGCATGTTTGCGGCTCAGCCCCGGACCTTCCGTTTGCCTCTCTGGCTTTGTGGTAGGCTTGCCTTAGCTCCTTAATTTTCACGCGGCACTGCTGTGCGTCCCTGTTATGGCCTCTGTCCTTCATGGCCCTGGAGACCTTTTCTAATATTTTGCCATTTCGTTTACTGCTTCGGAGTTCGGCCAGCACTGATTCATCTCCCCATATGGTGAGCAGATCCCGAACCTCCCGTTCTGTCCATGCTGGAGCTCTTTTGCGATCCTGGGACTCCATCACGCTTACCTGTGCTGATGAGCTCTGCGTGGTCACCTGTGCTCTCCATGCTCAGCAAACAGGAAATGAAATTCAAACGTTCGCGGGGCTTTTCCTGTCTACCTGGCCAGTGCATCTGAGTTGAGAGTGCTGTCCAGAGCAGTCACAATGAAGCACTGTGGGATAGCTCCCGGAGGCCAATAACGTCGAATTCCGTCCACACACACCGAATTCCGACCCCCTAAGGCCGATTTTATTGCTAATCCCCTCGTCGGAGGTGGTGTTAAGAAACCGGTTTAAAGGGCCCTTTAAGGCGAAAGAAAGGGCTTCGTCGTGTGAACGTGTCCAGGCTTAATTCGATTTAACGCGGCTAAAGTCGACCTAAACTCGTAGTGTAGACCAGGCCTCAATCTCTTTTGTTAAAGACAGGAAACCACCAGTCACAGCCATCAACTGAACTAAAAACCTATGAGGGATTGTCTGACAAAAGAAGAGTGTCTAATCGCTATGCTCTCTGAAAGGGGCTTTTGAAAAGTTTGGGTTATGTTTGGTTCTCAGAACCAGCTAATGGCAAATTCAAACTGATGTATGTCTTGTGTTGAAATTCTTTTTTTCCTTTGGTGCATCTGATTCAATACATTTCCAGACTTTAGCATGAATTTTCTAGTGTTTTGCTCATGGGATTGAGCCGGCTGAGGTCTTTGTCCTCAAAACCCTGAATCAGGTTTGACTGCTTAGTGTTATACAAGTGACAGGATCATGCTAACACCTGTGATCTCTGGGCCCCCTTATTCCACTGGAAATTAACACAAAAGCTCTCCCACTGCTCATGGGGCTCGCTGAAGTTTGTCTCCCTTTGGATTCACTTAGATCCCCTTCTTAATCTGAAGCAGAAAACTTTTTAATGGCCCCACAAGGGGACTCATCAGAGGCCATGTCACAAATAGCACGTTTTTAATAAGTCCCAGTTGCTGGAGCCAGGAGCCGAGACTCTAACGATGCCCAGTGCGTCGCATCCTGAAGCCTAATGAGGGCACTTACTCTACCAGGGACAATTGGCACCAATCCCAGACTTTCCTCTGTCACAGACAGGAGCTGAATATCTTGGCACCAGATCTTTGGACAGCCAGACTAATACCACATACGCTTCTGCACCAGGTCATTGTCCAGTTACTCCAGTACCCCATTCCCTTCTGTACCAGGTAACAGTCCAGGTCCAGGTCCCTGGGGCTCTGCAAACATCACCAGCTGAGTGCCAGCCCCTTGGGGATGATGCAGGGAGGAAACTCTCCCCACACTCTCCAGCTCTGACAAGCATAAAGGTTTGTCTCCCTCCCTGCACACGGCTCTTAGGAGTCTGGGACGGAGATCCTGAGCTGTGTGGGAGGAGACACCTGCAATTTCAGAGACAGGGGCCCTTCCTGGCTCACCCAAACACATAGAGATACCATCCCCATAAGCTTGGAGACACAAGGACGGCTGTAGAGGGGTCTGGCTAGCCAGCCGTCCTTCTAGCCATCCACCGTACATTTCTGCATCTATCCAGCTCTCTCCTCTTCAGTCCATCTCTCTTTCTTTACTGTCCAGCCTTCTCTCTGCCTTTCTCTGTCCTTCTACCAATTCACCTCTGACTTCCTCTCTTTCTCCACATCCATCCTTCTCTCTATCGGACTCTCCCTCTCTATTTCCATCCACCCATGCCTAGCCTCTGTCAGCCCACATAGACTCAGTAACTCTCTCTCTCTCTCTCTCTCATCTCTGGCTTTTCTAATGTTCCCAGCACTGCAGTCGCTGGGTTCTCAGGAGTCCCTTCCCAATGAGACAGGCTTTGGGCATCCCCACCAGGCTGGGACATATGTAGTAGGAGGCTCCGGCTCACCTCCAGGCCCCTCACTCGCATACCGAGCAGGTTTGGCTGCCCAGATGGGGGACCCCATGACCATGCAAAACTGACTTGGAGTGTGAGGCCAATGACCATATTTGCCCCATTCTCCTCCCAGTAAGACCCCTTGGGTCCCAGAAGCAGGTGGTCTGACACCTGCATCCTCTGTTTCCAGAGCCAGAGGTGGGCGTGCTGTCCACACGGCAGGTGGACAGAGTTAGCTGGTTTCCTTACCCCCCTCCTCCCAAACCCCTTAGACATTCAGCCCCTCGGCCTGGGGTGCCTCATCTTTGGGCTCCGCAAGCACAGAGTGGGTTTCAGTGAAGGGGAGCAGGGATTGCAGCTAAGACTCTGCCCTGGTATTGGAGCATCTGAACAGCTCGGAGCTGTTCAGGCAAGAGCGGTGTGGGGAGAGCAGAGCCGGAGGTGAATGGAGGTGAGTCTGGGGAGAAGAGGGTTTGAAATAGGCAGAGCGAGGGAGTGGGGAAGGGAACAGCGCAATGAATGCAGACAGACTGACCAGGGGAGTTAGGATGATTAGGATGGATGGATGTTTACTGCCACATCTCCAAAATCAGGGTTGTTACCAGCATAGGCTTATCGATAGCACAGACGCTGTGGCCCCAATCTGAACTGGCTGGACAGAGCCTTGGTGGGAGTCCGGTGGGTGGATGGAACTCCAGTGGTGGATCTCACTGGAGTATCAGGAGCAGTTCTCTTTTTAACCAACCCTCTGCCCCACCTTACTTTCCTCCTAAAGTTTTCTTTCTCCCCCAGTCTCTCTCTGGAGCAGATCCTCAGTGGGTACCAACAAGTTATATTACAGTTGAATCTAGAAGCTCCCACAGAGGTGGGGTCCCCGTCGTGCCAGGCACTGCCCGGACACACAGTGAGAGGCAGCTCCTGCCCCAGCTGTGATCAGCGCCCTGTTCTTTTGGGCACTGCACAGACTCACAGTAAATGAGGGACACACAATCCATGCCCCAATCTAAGTAGGCAAGACAGATAAATGGAGGGTGAAAAGGAAGATTATTGTTGTCACTTTAGAGATGGGACCCCAGACTCAGAGAGACAAAGTCACTATCCCAAAATCACCCAGTGACTCTGTGTCAGTGCTGGGTACTGAAGCCAGATCTCCGGAGTTCTCAGCCAGGACTCATCCCCTGGACCATTCTTGGGGATAAGATCCTCCCCTCCCCTCCCCTCTCACTCACCTTAATCTCTTCTAGACTCTTCCTGTGTCATCATTCCACTTGTACTCCCATCACCCCATGCCATCACTACATTGTGTGGGACTGCAGGTAAATTGGACTGAAAGCAATTGCCAGATTCACTTTTTTATACAGTTTTTCCATCAATCCCACGGCCCCTCCCCAGCTCATCCCAGCTTTTTGGAAACAGTAGCCAATGACCCAGCGAGTTTAACTAACGCCTCTCAACTGTGCTGCTGAGGAGTCTGTTTCCTTTCAATTTATCTCCACTCCTTGTCTTCATCTTTCTGGCCTGAAGCCATTTTTGAAAGAATAGCCAAACAGCATTGCTCTCTGACAACCATCACCAACTGTATCTTCCTCCCTGTCTTCTTTCTCACTCAGATTTCTCTCCCCCTCCCTTCTTCCTTCCAAGTCTCACATGTATGGATGTAACTACTTATTCAGAGGTATAAAAGCCTCAGTAGGTGACCATGCCCCTGTCAGGGAGTCCAATGTATTTATAACATTCTTAGCCCTTTTGGGTGACACAGATAGAGTTAGAGGAGGGAAGGAGAGAGGTGGGAGAACAGGAATGAAGATGAAAGTGAGGCTGGGGGGAAAGTTGAAAATGTACAACCTGGGGGGAGAAGAAACTGAATGAGGATGTGATGAATGCTAGATACGTACAGTGTTTGGTATCATATTGACCACTGTCTTAGAAATGCAGACAGACAAGGTGGGTGAGCTGATATCTTTTATTGGAGCAACTTCTGTTGGTGAGAGAGACAAGGTTTGTGCTTACACAGAGCAGGGAAAGGTACTCCGAGTGTCACAGCTAAGTACAAAGAGGAACAGAATCCTAAATAGTTAACACATATTTCAAGGTAAAGTTGCCAGTAAACTTGTCTCCCGTCATGGAGGGGAAGGTGGGGGGGAGAACCTGGAGGAGGAGGCTCAGTGGGTCACAGATTGTTATAATAAGCCATATATTCAGCCTCTCTGTTCAATCCATGATTTTAGTGTCTAGCAATGTTATGAATTTACAACACATACTTGATGGGGTCCACATCCTGAACCCCTTCTTCTGGCATTCAAACAACCCCCCAAGCTCACCATGCTCAGCATCATAAGCAAGCTCCCCACAGAGCAGGACACACCAACTCAAAGTGGTACTAGACCCTGCCAGAACAACAGACACAAAACCTGCAGCTATATTTCTATTTCTATGATGATCAACATCATCCACAACATGGCTTTCAAGATCCATTACTCTAAAACATACCAATCACAACATGTGATGTATCTCCTCCGGTGCCCCAACAACAAATATGTGGGTGAAACCAGGCAATCACTATACTCTTGAATGAACTCACACAGGAAAATGATAAAGACAAAAACACCCTATCACTGGTGGGTGAAAACTTGACACAAAGCGATCACTGTATATATGACCTATCAATCCTCATCCTCAAAGAAAACCTGCACAAAACCTTCAAAAGACCAGCCTGGGAGCTTAAATTCATAACTTTGCTGGACACTAAAAATCATGGACTGAACAGAGACAAAATCTATATCCCACTAACCTCACCCCCATCAGCTTATTTCCCCCCCCCTTTACCCTCGATGACTGGAAGCATGTTACAGACCACTTCACCATGAATTGTCCATTGAAATATGTTTTAAGTACTTGTGCTGTAAAATCTGCTCCACCTTGCATTTAGCTGTGACACTTTGAGTACATTTCCCAGACCTGCAGAAGAGCTCTGTCTGAGCTCAAAAGCGTCTCTCTCTCACCAATGGAAGCTTGTCTGTTACCCTAGATTTGATGGATGTGTGTACCCCAGAATGCAATCAAGGTAATTGCAACCATATTATGTGCATTGAGACGCCGTGAATTAATAAAATAGAACACCACATAGTTAAGAGTTAATTGCAAAACAGGCTTTTAGAGGCAAGGTGAAAACTAGCTGGGAGTTTCTGCTAATCAGAATGGGAGGAGGGGAACGAAAGGTCAGCAAGGGAGATTGAAAACCTTGGTGGATGGAAGATCTGGAGTCTGGGCACTTCTGATAGAAGTTTATTAAAAGCTAGGAAAAGTGATGATTTTGTAGAGGTTATTATGACCTATGTGTTTTGTAGAAGTTAGTTATAAAAGATTAGTGAATACAGTGGATTCTGGAGCAGTCCTCTGAAGCCATTTTGAGAGAGGTTTTTCTTGACATCTTTTCTCCCTGGTAGGTGAGCAACTGGCCACTGACAACTTGCTGCTAATTACTCAATACCATTCCAGTTTTTAGGTAAATATCTGGGATGCTCTAAATCTATTGCTTATGTCTGTGTGCACTTAAATCTAATAAACTGCAGTTTTAGATAGAGCCCGCTTACTTGTATTAATATTTCTTCAGGCTGAATTGCTGTATTCCCATTGATTTATTCCTGACACCACCTGGAGTGAAACAGTTAAGTTGCCCCTGCTGTGGGTTCTGAAAACTGTTGGTAACAGGTCCAATAAAAGATATTACCTCATCCGCTTCATCTCTCCAATATCCTGGGACCGACCCAGCCTCAACAACACTGCAGACAGACAGATGAGAGATTTCCCTGACCTTTGCATAAATGTATGCAGTGCTGTAGCCGGCTCAGCCCCAGGTTATTAGAGATTCCGGGCTTTCCCTAATCCATTCACTTAACACTTACCTGTCTTCTAGGACTGAAGGCTATCATTCCAAAAATGTCCACTGCCAATCCCAGCGCTAGCACCTATTATCACAAGTCTCCTTGCTGCGGGATATTTTTCACCCTTATTCTTTCTGGCCACTACAGGTGATGAGTGGCAAAGAGGCACGGGAAGATGGAAACCAAAGCTCCTTGGGGCAATTCATCCTGCTAGGAGTGTCTGACCGGCCACAGTTGGAGCTGCTGCTCTTTGTGCTCATCTTAATCTCCTACAGCATGACCTTGCTTGGAAATACCACCATCATCGTGGTCTCATGGCTAGACCCCCATCTCCACACGCCCATGTATTTCTTCCTCAGCAACCTCTCTTTCCTGGACCTCTGCTACACCACCAGCGTTGGCCCCCAGATGCTGCTGAATTTCCATAGCACCCACAAATCCATCTCTTGGGCTGGCTGCGTGGCCCAGCTCTACATCTCCCTCTCGCTGGGCTGCACCGAGTGCCTCCTGCTGGCCATCATGGCCTACGACCGCTATGCTGCCATCTGCCAGCCGCTGCGCTACACACACATCATGAGCCGCCGCCTCTGCCTACAGCTGGCGGCCACCGCCTGGTTGTGCAGCTTTGGCAACTCCATGCTGCAGACCATCCTGACCCTGAGGCTGCCCCGGTGTGGGCGGAACCAAATCGAGCACCTCTTCTGCGAGGTACCGGCCCTGCTCAAGCTGGCCTGTGTCGACACCTCTGCCAATGAGGCCGAGCTCCTCGCCAGTGCGGTGATTTTCCTGCTGGTTCCACTGGGCCTCATCCTGGTCTCCTACGGCTACATCGGCTCCGCCGTGCTGAAGATTCGCTCGTCAAAAGGCAGGCTCAAGGCTTTCAACACCTGCGCCTCCCACCTAGCCGTGGTGTCACTCTTTTATGGCACGGGCATTTCCATGTATCTACAGCCTCCGTCCAGCTACTCCCAGGACCGGGGCAAGATGGTATCCCTCTTCTACACAATGGTGACCCCCATGCTCAACCCCCTCATCTACACGCTGAGGAACAAGGAGGTGCACGGGGCCCTGCAGAGGGCACTGAGGAGAAACGTGACCGCCCAGGGGGTCTGATCTGGGAGAGCAATTGGCAGAAAACCTTCTCTACCTCTCATGGCTACTGTAACGTCTTCTGTGCCCATGTGGAGCCTTCTGCTCTCTCCACTCACACAAACCCTCTGGCCTCTCCCACTCTACAGAACAAGCCTGCACTAATCTGCCCCACAACCTGCCTTCCCTTTCCCACCCCACACAACCCATCTCTCACCCACACAACACCCCTGCCCTCTGCTTTCCAATTCAACCAAGCACTATCCTTGGTGGACCTCAAGAAACAATCCCTGTTGTCCTGCCCAAAGAGATTATTCTTATTCCTTTCTATTGTGGTAGCAAAGAGGCTGCAACTGAGATCAGGGCTGTGCCAAGCACGGCACAGACATTGAACAAGTTACAGTTCTTTCCCCAGCTGATATCAGGGCCCCATTGTGCCGGGCACTGCACTGACACACAGCGGTAGGCAGTCCCTTCTCCAACTGAGATCAGGGCCCCATTGTGCTGGGCGCTGCATAGACACAAAGCAAGGACAGCTGAGATCAGGGCCATCTTCTATGGGACCAGAAGATATCTCAGTTCAGTGGCTTCTCAATGAAACAAGCACACATCTGGATAGAAGAATGGATTAAGTCAGTGAAGGCAGCTCTATGGGTGTTGAGAGTACCTGAAGAAGACCATGCAGATTTTGTGGAAGAGCATCTCAAATTCCAGGCCAGATCCACAATGAAGTTCATGGCAACACCTAACAAGCCAGACATAGAGAAGACATTTCAGCTGTATGCAGACAAAGTGGAACCAGACTCAAAGAATTCTATGAGCTGACACAGAATCCAGGTGGGACTATTCGGGTCTACTCATATGAGCTCCAGGAGAGAATGAGCCAGGTGAAGCACTGGGACCCACAACAAGTTCGGGACATGAATATGGTCCTGAAAGTATAGTTAGTGCTGGGGCTCCGGGATGATTCCCTCCACTGTGAAATGAAGAAGAGGTTTAAAGAAGAGTCCAGTAGGAATTTCCATGAACTCGTGCAAGCTGCCATTACATGGTCTGAATTAGAGCAAGTTCCTGTGGAAGAGATGGCCAAGCCCAACCCCCATACACAAAGTGGAGGCCTAGGTAATGCAGCTAACAGGGGAAAGGCTTTTCCCCAAACACAGTTAACACTGGAAAGTTTAAATGAAACTGTCCAGAAACTGGCCAGCAAACAGGGAGTGATGCTGAAAACAATGACTGAGGGAATAAAAGGTAAATCTCCCTTAGTATGCTAAAGGATCCCGAAGATCCCCAATGAAGGATATACAGGGAAGGTACATTTGCTACACTTGTGAAGAACCAGGGCATACTAGCTGAGAATGTCCACTGAGAGAGTCCAGAGCCCCAGGTACTCCAAACCAAAGGAGCACCAGGAATGAGTGGCCCATCTACAGTAGAAGGCCAAGCAGTGTCAGAAGGATTCCTAGGCCTGTCCTTGATGGAAAATCAGTCTGCATACAGTGCTGATAGGAGCTCGGACAGTGCCAGCATATCTATCGACTTGTGTGAGTGAGCATTTAGAGATTAACTGCTGAAGTACTTATAGCTGAGGTGAAGATCAGCTGTTTGTTTGATACTGGCTGTACAAGGGTTAACCGGGGCTCCACCCTCTCCGGGGCAGTGGTGAGCCACACTGGCTCACTACACACAGTTGATGTTGGGGAATTAGTCTGGCCACTGGGTTTCCCTCGGCAGCCCTTGCTGTAACAGGAACAAATACTGTAAGCCCAGGCCCTGGGTCAGGGTGGGGCAACACTGTGTCAGGTGCTCAGGCCCTCAGGCCGGAGCTGAGCACTGGTACTATAAACAGTAGCAATAAGCCCAGGCCCTAGGTCAGGGCAGGGCAACAGATGCTGAGTCAGGAGCTCAGACCCTCAGGCAGGGCTGAGCAGTAGCAGTACAAACAATAGCAAGCCCAGGCCCTAGGTCAGGGTGGGGCAACAATGATGAGTAAGGGGCTCAGGCCCTCAGGCAGGGCTGAGCAGTAGCAGTACAAACCATCACAAGCCCAGGCCCTAGGTCAGGGTGGGGCAACAATGGGTCAGCACTCAGGCCTGCAGTCAGGGCTGAGCAACACAGTACAATTAATAGTAAGCCCAGGCCCTATGTCAGGGCGGGGCAGTACAGAGTCAGAACCTCCAGCCCTCAGGCAGAGCTGAGCAACAACAGTAGGCCCCAAGCCTCCAACGGCCTGGGAGAGGGGGACGCAGGCCCTCCCACTCCACTACCACAAATTGGGTGTCAGGGGGGACGCAGGCTCTCCCACTCCACTGCGTCCCAGCCCGGGGCCCAAACAGCGGAAGAAGACTCACTGCATAGTCAGTGGGGATCCTGGCCGCAACACACTGACATGGGCTCTGGCAGTGCTGCAGCCAGACTAGGGTTGGCTGCCCGCGGGCTACTTCCAGACTCCCCCTCGGGTAGTACCTGGATCTGGGTGTTGTCCTCTGGGGGGTCCAGCAGCATAGGTTCCTCTGAGTAGCGAGCGCAGGGTAAGCAAGTAGGGTGGAGGGTTGGGAATGGAATATAGGGTCTTTCCCTTCTATGGAGGTGCTGCTGACTCTAATCCAGCGCCAGTAGGATAATCATGTTCAGTAAATCATAACCTTTCCAAAGATATCTCACATGCCTTATCCTGCACAAAATACGTCATAGTTATGCCATACTCATATCATAATAATATTACTATGAAGAATATGGGGAGTAATGCGACGCTGAGCTCCCACTATTTTTTCCCATGGATGTTCCAACCCCCGAGCACCCATGGAATCAGAGCTTATGAGATAGATTTCAGAGCGAGGAAGTGGGTGAGGTAATATCTTTTATTGAACCAACTTCTGTTGGTGAGAGACACAAGCTGTTGAGCTACATGGAGAAGTTGGTCCATAGATAGATAGCATCTGGGGGTTCATAGAATCATAGTATCATAGAATATTAGAGTTGGAAGAGACCTCAGGAGGTCATCTAGTCCAATCCCCTGCTCAAAGCAGGACCAACACCAACTAAATCATCCCAGCCAGGGCTTTGTCAAGCCAGGCCTTAAAAACTTCTAAGGATGGAGATTCCACCACCTCCCTAGGTAACCTATTCCAGTGCTTCACCACCCTCCTAGTGAAATAGTTTTTCCTAATATCCAACCTAGACCTCCCCCACTGCAACTTGAGACCATTGCTTCTTGTTCTGTCATTTGCCACCACTGAGAGCAGCCGAGTTCCATCCTCTTTGGAACCCCCCTTCAGGTAGTTGAAGGCTGCTATCAAATCCCCCCTCATGCTTCTCTTCTGCAGACTAAATAACCCCAGTTCCCTCAGCCTCTCTTTGTAAATCATGTGCCCCAGCCCCCTATCATTTTTGTTGCCCTCCGCTGGACTCTCTCAATTTGTCCAGATCCCTTCTGTAGTGGGGGTTCCAAAACTGGACGCAATACTCCAGGTGTGGCCTCACCAGTGCTGAATAGAAGGGAATAATCACTTCCCTTGATCTGCTGGCAATGCTCCTACTGTTACAGCCCAATATGCTGTTGGCCTTCTTGGCAACAAGGAAACACTGCTGACTCATATCCAGCTTCTCATCCACTGTAATCCCCAGGTCCTTTTCTGCAGAACTGCTGCTTAGCCAGTCGGTCCCCAGCCTGCAGTGGTTCATGGGATTCTTCCTTCCTAAGTGCAGGACTCTATACTTGTCCTTGTTGAACCTTATCAGATTTCTTTTGGCCCAGTCTTCCAATTTATCTAGGTCACTCTGCACCCTATCCCTACCCTCCAGTGTATCTACCTCTCCCCCCAGCTTAGTGTCATCTCCAAACTTGCTGAGGGTGCAATTCATCCCATCATCCAGATCATTGATAAAGATGTTGAACAAAACTGGCCCCAGAACCGACCCCTGGGGCACTCCGCTTGATATCAGTTGCCAACTAGACATCGAGCCGTTGATCACTACCCTTTGAGCCCGACAATCTAGCCAGCTTTCTATCCATCTTATAGTCCATTCCTCCAATCCATACTTCTTTAACTTGCTGGCAAAAATACTGTGGGAGACAGTATCAAAAACTTTGCTTAAGTCAAGATATATCACATCCACCACGTTCTCCATATCCACAGAGCCAGTTATCTCATCACCATTGCCCTTGGTGAATCCATGTTGACTGTTCCTGATCACCTTCCTCTCCTCCAAGTGCTTCAAAATGGATTCCTTGAGGACCTGATCCATGATTTTGCCAGGGACGGAAGTGAGGCTGACCGGTCTGTAGTTCCCCGGGTTCTCTTTCTTCCCTTTTTAAAATATGGGCACTATATTTGGCTTTTTCCAATCGTCTGAGACCTCCCACGATTGCTACGAATTTTAAAAGATAACGGTCAATGGCTCTGCAATCACATCAGCCAACTCCCTCAGCACCCTTGGATGCATTAGATCTGGACCCATGGACTTTTTCACGTCCAGCTTTTCTAAATAGTCCTTAACCTGTTCTTTGACCACTGAGGGCTGCTCATCTCCTTCCCATACTGTGTTGCCCACTGCAGCAGTCTGGGATCTGACCTTGTCTGTGAAGACCGAGGCAAAAAAAGGATTGAGAACTTCAGCTTCTTCCACATCATCTGTCACTATGTTGCCTCTCCCATTCAGTAAGTGTCCCACACTTTCCCTGACCTTCTTCTTGTTTCTAACATACCTGTAGAAACCCTTCTTGTTACCCTTCATATCCCTTGCTAGCTGCAACTCCAATTGTACCTTGGCCTTCCTGATTACACTCCTGTATGCTTGAGAAATATTTTTATACTCCTCTCTAGTCATCTGTCCAAATTTCCACTTCTTGTAGGCTTCCTTTTTGAGTTTAAGCTCACTGAAGATTTCACTGTTAAGCCAAGCTGGTCGCCTGCCATATTTGCTATTCTTTCTCCACATCAGGATGGTTTGTTCCTGCGCCCTCAATAAGGCTTCTTTAAAATACAGCCAGTTCTCCTGGACTCCTTTCTCCCTCATATTAGCCTATAGCTACTATAGTTTTGTTACCATTTTCAACAACATACTTATGCGAGAAAGCATTTTCCTCATATGCATATCTGAAAACCAAATACAGAAGCAGACTTGGGTTTGCAAAATGTATCAGGGGGTTCTCAGAAAAAATTCTGTTAACAGTGGACAGAGCTGTCCCTAGGGACCCTGGGTGCACGGGCCGGCAGCCCAAGCCCCGTGGCCATAACTTCCTGGCAGAACATAAACTTCAGTTGGATCAGTGCACTAAAACCAATATAACTGCACACCAAAAGGACTTTGCAAAACATTCAGGCAATACTTTCCAGCTGTGACAAGTGATAATGACTAGATTCGCAACCCCTTTGATGATACCACTTTCTCAACGCAGATATTGAGCACTGAGGAAAGAGAAATTGATTGAGATCTCCTGTGATTAAGAACTGAAAAGGAGTTTCAGAAGTCTCTCATCGATCAACTTTTGGCTGAGTTTAAGAAACGAGTCCCCTTCTGCTGCCTAAAAAGCTACTATAGTTTTGTCACCATTTTCAACAACATACTTATGCAAGAAATCATTTTCCTCTTATGCACATCGGAAAACCAAATACAGAAGAACAAATTTAAGCTTTGTTGTAGCTGTGTGTTCTTTGCCTGGTCTGCTCAAGACCTGAATGCTTGTGGGAGGAACTCTTTACTTGAGTTGACTTCTTAAATACCTTGATGCTGTTTCATGTCTGGTACGTCTTGATGAAACATGTAGGAGCTTAATCGAAGTGATATGAGCTACAAAACTGAAATCTTGGAAGAGTGTTGCCATTTTCATAATGTAATAAAATTAATAATGTAATGATAAATAATAATGTAATAATAGTGTGTAATAAGCATGTTATAAAAAACCCAAATTCTTTCCAAGATCACTGCTTCTATAATTTATGCTTAGGTAAGGAAGAAAATCCCTGGAAATATTCATTTTTAGGAGAGGGTTCGCAATATTTGATATTTTTGTGAAAGAGGTTTGCAGGTTGTTAAAGTTTGGGAACCACTGATCTAGACAGACAGGTACTCACTTAATTTATTTTTAAGTCTGGAAAGTGTCCAGTTATTTGCCCAGCACAGACCCTAAATGCAACAGAATGCTAGAATATAGACATGTCTCAGCCAGTCCCCTCGACCTCGGGCTGGATTAGAGCCATAGCCCCCTAGAGGAAAAAAGGGCCCATATCCCATTCCTAGATCACAGCTGACCTCATGGTTTTGAAAACGTCTGAGCATGAGGAAATTCAGCACCCATGACTGATGGTTTTATCCCTGATTTACACTGGAGATGAGGGAGGGAAAGATCAGTGGCACTGAAAAGCATGGACATGTTTTTTGTAGAGGTGTCATTCCCTAAGGTGTACATGAATCATGGGCTGACAGGGGTTAGTAAAAAATTTCCCAGCTGTCCACTCGGAGTGTGTTGACACTTCCTTTGACACTGGGCCACTGTTGGAGATGGGGGCTAGATGTATCCAGGTGGGATCCAGCCTGGGGAATGGTATGTTCCTGTTAGATGTCTTTGTGCTGTGCTCCTCCCCAGCATGTGGAACGCACCCTGAGGTTGGGTTCCTCTTGACACACTTTGATTCACTTCTCAGTCTGGCACAGAAAAAAATGTCAATGGCCTGTCTGGCCCCGCTGTGAGCTCATCAAGATTGTTCATGTCTTTAATAAGACCCAGATTTCCCCAGCCATGAGTGGAAGCCTATGTGCTAACAATGCCTGGCTCGCTGCATCCTGATGCCTAATGAAGAGACCTGGGGCAACAGCACCCTGCATCCGGGCCCTAACTCCTCAGGGGGCACGTGGCACCAGGCAGCTCCCAGACCTTTCTCTGTTGCAGATTGGGGCTGGGTCTCTCTGCATGGAGCTGCCATGGAACTCATTGAAGTGACACAGCAGAGAGTCCAGGGCTCAGCTGCTAAGGGCTGGGACAGGAAGGAGAGACGCCTGACTGAGATCACAGAAATGAGCCATCGGGGCAAGTGTCCTGCCCTCTACCTGTGCCAAACAGATCACTGGCCAGTTACTCCAGAACCCCATGCAACCCTGCTCCAGATCATTGTCCAGTTACTCCTGTACTCCACACTCCCCTGCCCCAGATCACTGGCTAGTTCCCCAGGCACCCCATGCCCAAGTCACTGACCAGATAAAAACAACGAGGAGTCTGATGGCACCTTAAAGACTAACAGATTTATTTGAGCATAAGTGTTTGTGGGTAAAAAACCCACTTCTTCAGATGCATGGAGTGAAAATTACAGATACAGGCATAAATATATATTGGCACATGAAGAGAAGGGAATTACGTTACAAGTTGGAGAATCAATGTTGAAGGCCAATTCAGTCAGGGTGGATGTGGTCCACTCCCAATAATTGATGAGGAGGTGTCAATACCAAGAGAGGGAAAATTGCTTTTGTAGTGAGACAGCCATTCCCAGTCCCTATTCAAGCCCAAATTGATGGTGTTAAGTTTGCAAATGAATTGTAATTCTGCAGTTTCTCTTTGAAGTCTGTTTTTGAAGTTTTTTTTATTGAAGAATGGCTACTTTTATATTTGTTATTGAATGTCCAGGGAGATTGAAGTGTTCTCCCACTGGCTTTTGTATGTTACCATTCCTGATGTCTGATTTGTGTTTATTTATCCTTTTACATAGAGACTGTCCGGTTTGGCCAATGTACACGGCAGAGGGGCATTGCTGACATATGATGGCATCTATCACATTAGTGGATGTGCAGGTGAATGAGCCCCTGATGGTGTGGCTGCTGTGGTTGGGTACTATGACGGTGTTGCTAGAGTACATATGGGGACAGAGATGGCAACGGGGTTTGTTACAGTGATTGGTTCCTGGGTTAATGTTTCTGTGGTGTGGTGTGTAGTTGTTATTTGCTTCAGGTTGGGGGCCTGTCTGTAAGCAAGGACTGGCCTGTCTCCTGTGAGAGTGGGGGATCATTTTCCAGGATAGGTTGTAGGTCGTTGATGATGGGCTGGAGAGGTTTGAGCTGGGGGCTGTATGGGATGGGCAGTGGTGAGCTGTTATTTTCCTTGTTGGGCCTGTCCTGTAGTAGGTGCAGGAGTCTAGTGGCCAATTTGGCGTGTGGGGGACCCTGGGGCTCCGCAAACCTCTCCAGCTGAGTCCCAGCTTCTTGGGGAGGCTTCAGGGAGGCACCCCCCCAGCTCTGAAATCCATAAGGGCGCTGCCTGCTCCCTCCCCCCACTCATGGCCCTATGCAGTCAGGGACAACTATCGTGAGCTGCACAAGGAGGAGCCTCCTACAGTCACAGAGACACAGGGCTCTTCTCAGCTGTGCTTCAAAACTGGGGAAGCCCAGGTATAATGTGATACCGTTCTCAGGAGCCCAGAGACCCCAGGGCTGGGGTAGGATGGGGAGCAGGGACACAGGTTGGGGATCTTACCTCCTTCCATCCATTCTTCCAGCCATCCACTGTACTTCTATCCAGCTCTCTGCGTCTCTCACCCACTCGCTATCTGTCTGCTCATCCATCTCTCTTTCTCTCCCTCTATATCCTTCTATCCATCTTCCTCTCCCCCCTCCATCCTGTGACCCATCCATCTCTCTGATCTTATATCCTCTCTTCATTGTTTTTATCCATTCTTCTCTCTGCCTTTCTTTCTGTCATAACAATTCACCTCTCTCTCCCTCTCTTTCTCATCCATCCACTCTCTCTCCATCTCTCTCCCTATATCCATCTCTCTCTCTCTCGCTCTCTCCTCCCCATCTCTGGGATTTCTTTCATTCTATCACTGTGGACTCTGGGCTTCTAGGAGACCCTGCCAGTTGAGAGAGGCTCAGGGTATCCCTCCCAGCCTGGGGCAACCTGCCCCCCAGGTACTTCACTCACACACCAAGCGGGTTTGGTCCCTGGGATGAGGGATATTCTGTGACCATGCGAGATTAGCTCTGAACATCCAGTTTGCTCCATTCCCCTCCTTTTGAGATCCACCCCAGGGCCTCAGAAGAGTGTGGGGCAACACCTACAGCCTCAGGGCTTCCAAAGCCAGATGCAGATGGTGCTGCCCCACAGCAGGGGGCAATGTTAGCTGGTCTCCCTGACCCTGGAGACTCTTAGCCATTCAGTTCACAGCTCAGGGCTGCTTCATCCCAGGCACTGGAGGCTCAGCTCAGGGGAGCAGGGACTCCAGACTCTACCCTAGCATCCAAGCATGTGAGCCGCCCGGAGCCGTTCAAGCAGAGCTTGAGGTGAACGGATGTGAGTCTGGGTTATTACTGGGAAGGGTCCAGGAGCTGGGGAGCATGTGGGATGGTTAGCTTTGTTAGCTCTGTCCTATGGGTATGATAAAACTACACTACCTCCCAGGGGTGATGTGAGGATAAACCCATTAGAGATTGTTAGGTGCTCAGCTACTGTGGTGCTGAGGACCAGACAACTACCATAGATTGGTAGATTTGGTTAGGGTTGGAATCTGTCTTATCCAAGCCCCTAACCCACAAACATATGTAGGGATAACTTTCTACAGGGGAGTAGTTAATCACTTGGGTACGCGTCTGCAGGACTGGATCCTGTGTTTGTAAAGTGCTGTGTAAACCTGTTGTCCCTTGAGAGGCCCTGATCCTGCAAAGATTTATGCTTGTGCTTAGCTTAAGCCCACAGGCAGTTCCACTGACATCAATTGGATGTGTTTTGGGTAAAGGAGATTAAGGCATGTAGGCAGCATAGGCCCAATTTATAAAGGGATTTAGGTGGCTACAGATGCAGATGGGTGCTAGGGGCCTAACTCCTACTGGAATCAATGGGAGTTAGAAAATTCTTTGAAAAATTCTACTTGGTGCCTATCTCATATTTAGCCCTATCTGAGCCCATAATCCCACTGAAAATCAGTGGGATTTGGGTGCATCATTCCTTAAAGCTCCTTTGGAAACCCCAGCTCTAACTGCTGGTAGGATCAGGGTCTAAATTATTATTATTGGTACAGGGATTATCTTGTTCCCTCCCTGCGTGTTTAGACTGTGGTCCCTGTCAGTTGCACAGAGAAGTACATACAAATAATAGATTCATGTTAACAGTGGCAGTAGAATCATAGAATCATAGACATGTAGGACTAGAGGGTACTGCCAGAGGTTATATGGTCCATACCTCCATATCGAGACAGGAATAAGATTACCTAGACCATACCAGTCCAGTATTTGTCCAACCTGTTCCTAAAAACCTCCCAGGATGGTATGGCATTCTGTGGTGCAATCCAGAGGGGTTGTGTCACCCCTGCACTGCAACCTTGGCTGCCTCACAATGTTTTCCTGTTGTAGATTCCAACATGGGTCGCTCATGGATGAGCATGCGGATCACACCCTGAGTGTCTGTGTGTAGCCACAGCCTGGTCCAGCAACTCTTACCCCAGCAGCTTGTCCGCAAACACCAGCCACACTGTGGCTTCTACCAGCCTGGGTTACTATTTGTGGGGTGACCCCAACACATTCCTAGTCCAGAATTCCTCCCCACCTCCAAGATATGTGTTCTGTGCTGCCCTGGACAGTTCAGATATTTTAGGTCTGTTGCCCCTGTGAGGGGATCAATATCCAACAGTTTGCTACTTTAAATGGAGTTGTTCACAAAATTCAGTTTAAACACAGCAATGGATCAGTTTGGATTAAGGAATAAAAAACGTTTATTTCACTACAAAGAGAGAGGTTTTAAGTGAGTACAAGTATAAGGCATTAAAGTCAGAAATGGTTAAAAGAGAAATAAAAATAAATCACTTCCTAGTACTAAACCTTAGCAAAGCAGACTTGGCTCAAGGTGAAATCCCTTACCACATGCTCCCAGTAACATTGCTGAGCCAATTCTCAGGCCAGGATCTGCTCCAAAGTCCAAAGGCTGTTTCTTTTGTCTTCTTAGGGGAAAGAGAGTGAGATGGATAGGGAGAGCTACCTTGGGGTGTTTCTGACACTCACTTTTATTATCCAGTCCCTCTTTGAAATGAATTTTATTGAGGGTTATGCTTAGATAAAGTACATTTCTGCTGTGAGGACAGAGACAAGGAGTCTCATGGTTAAAGATGTGCCAGCCTGTTGTTTGTTTAAATGCAGATCGTGTTGTTCCTGCCCCCCTTCCTTGCCTAAGACTGGCCACTTGATAGGTGATTGCCCATCGACTTTGATGACACCTGGATAGACTCCTTTGTGGTCAAGAAACTGCTTTACCCAGACTGGTTTGGTAAATGCATTTCAGCTTATGTTTATTACTTTACGTAGAATGTTACTACACACATTTTGTGATGATAGTATTGACAAGTGAGTTATCAGTTTTCAAAGCTCTCTCCAATAGCTGAGCCAATGCAGCGTTTTAAGTGTAGACTTGCCCTTAGAAAGTTTTCTTAATAGCTAACCTGAATCTCCGTTAGTACAGGCTAAGCCCATTACTTCTTGTCCCACCCTGGGTGGAGATAGAGAACCATTGATCACCATCCTCTTTATAACAACTGTTTCCAGGTCCCCCTTTGGCCTTTTTTCCTCTGGACTAAACATGCCCAGTTGTTTCAGCCATTCCTCACAGGTAAGGTTTTCTAAACCTTTGATCATTTTTGTTGCTGTCCTCTGTACTCTCTCCAGTTTGTCCACATCTTTCTTAATGCATAATATATTATATTATTAATTAATTAATAGCAATAATAATTGAGATAATCATTTAGAGAACCTACACACATTACATTCTTTCAGTCTCTCCATATACTTAACTCCTTTCAGCCATAGCTCGAAGACAGATGGGTCGATAGATTTCTGTTTATCAGCCTGTTGACGTCACCAGGCATCACCATCACCCTAGGTAACTCAGGAGGG